>NC_031999.1:57178641-57240279 GCF_001879085.1 Nicotiana attenuata | reverse complement strand
CCAAATCCCTAAATCCAACAGCAGTGATTTTAGCCATGTAAGTTATTTTGATGCCTTTTTTTAACTCTTCAATCTATCCATGGAGGTTGTCGAATTGCTCTAGGGCTGGTGTATTTATATTTATATCGATTGCTGTAGGATTGCTCTAGGGCTGTGAATCTGAATTTTTTCTTGTTTTTTTTTTAAATTTTGTGGTGTCAAACCAGTTATTTTTTGGTGAAACAGTGTTTGCTCTCATTTTTGTGGTTTAATCAAGAAATGGTAATATGATTGGTCACGAGCACAATTGTCCGTGTTGCTTATTATCCAATTCGAACCCTAAAATATACCCCGTCCCATTTTCGACTCTTTTGATCGGAAATTTCTGATCGTTTCAGTCGTAAATATTTTGCGACCAAGTATTTTCCGATCGATCATTTTCGGTCGGGAATCCACCGTGAAAACTTGATTTACGACAGAATTAACTATTTTTTAATAGTGAGAATTCACATCATGGTAAATTTTGCCATATTATAATAGAACATGTTGCATGGCACAAGGGAAAAGATAACCTTTTAGGTCATTATGGTTCTCTCTTGTCTCTGTTATGGTATCTTTGTCTCGCTCTCTCGTGCCGTTTTAGCAATGTTTGTAATTTTAAGGAGGGAATGAGAAAAGGTAGAACTCTTCTTGCATCATTACAATACCTATTACCACCGTATTAACTTCCTCCATAACAAGTTCCTAAAAATCTGAAACTGGACAGTCCCAACCTTCAAGTTGAACCTCCCCCAAACCACCTGATATTTCAACAGGCCAATCAACTGCCCCTTCCTCGTTTAAGGAAAAGCTTCTGACCAATGACCACGAAAATAATTTTTCATCTTTCCCAACATCATCTCACTTACTACCTATGGCAATTGACCCCATCGAGATGGACTTTGGAATTTCAGCACCAGAACTGGAAAATAACAACACAGTCCAAATAACTGGAGAAGATAAGCAACGTATCTACTATCCCTGGAGATTCTCTTTAATAATCAAACTACAAGAGAAAAAAATTCTCCATCAGGTACTCAAACGGAAAATAACTGATTTATGGAAACCTTCTGAAGCTTTTCCTCTTATTGATCTGGGAGAAGGCTACTACACAGTAAAGTTCAACAAAGAAGAGAACATGGCAATAGCCTTACAAAAAGGGCCCTGGTTCTTCTTTGGGGCTTTTCTATCAGTACAGCGATGGGAACCTAATTTCGTGCCATCAAGAGCAATACAAACGCTAACAGCAATAAGGGTAAGACTGCCTAAGCTACCCACAGAATTCTACGACGACAAGATTCTTGCCAAGGTTGGTAACAAAATAGGGCGTCTGCTCAAGGTGGATACATGTACCTCTGCAGCCCTTCGTGGTCGTTATGCCAGAATATGTGTAGAATTACCTTTAAACAAACAGGTTAAATCCTTTGTATGGATTAGATCACACAAACAACAGATTTTATACGAATGTGAAAAGCTCCTTTGCCTCAACTGTGGCTACCTAGGACACTCATCCAGCAAGTGCCTTAAAACCAATACCCAAATAAAAGCACCATTCATAAAAGAAAAAGAAGATCTGCAGCAAAAAACACAAAAACACAACATACAAGAAGAACAAGGAAAAGTCATCCAAAAGGACCAGCTTAAACCAGCAGTGGAAGACCTTGCATCATCGGAGGACTGGAAAACTGTTTCATTCAAAAAAGGTACCAAAAAACAAGCCACAAGTAAAGAACCTTCATCAACAACAGGTATAAACGTTAATATCTATGATGCTTCCACAGGTAAATTCCTTACTACTCAAGTTTTTAATTACAAGGCAAGACCCAACCACAGTGACAAAGTCAATAACACGATAGACAGAAATCACGTTTCAAATCTCCCTTCCGCGAATACCTCCCATAACCATTTCTCTCCTCTCACTTATCAGAACATAGTTTTAGATAACCCACAAAACCACCTTGATAATGATCTAGATAGACCCCTACGACACACTGTCATTACGCATGCTTCTACTAACCCTTCGATTAAAAACCTAAATAATAGTAGTTTTACTCTTAATAACCTTACTCCTGCAAACAATAATCCTAGTGATTTCTTAAAAAAGAAAAATAGTGTTTCAGACCCTAGGGCACCTCTTCCAACCCCCTATCCCCATGGAACCAATAAGGGCAACAACACCAATACCCCACCTCGTAACACCCATACCACCCCTCCAACCCCCTTACCAACAAGGGCACTACAAATGAAATTAAATACTTGGCAACAAACGAAGGTCCCTTTTTACAAATGGACACTGCCATTGTACACGTAGATCATAAACAAACAAATTCCCAAACTATTAATACCAATACGCTATCCCAGTCATGCAACATGCAAACAGATCTTACAATCATTGCCTCTGATTCTGTGCATTCCCAAGAACAAAACACATCCTCTAAAACCTTCCCTCTCCAACATTACAATGCCCAGAATTCCAATATCCAACCGGAGACACTACATGCTAATCCAACTTCTCCGCCTTCAACAAAGCATGGCAAATCAAAACAATCCCAATCAGCCTCCTCTCCAAACTCCAACAATCCTGATCCAACCCCCCATGCTAGAGAATCATCAGCCACAATCGTGGGTGGAATTGGGACTGATGGGTCAAGCACTCTCATTCACCACTGTGCTAAATGGAAGGGAAACCATAATTGTCCTCCACAACTCTCATTACCTTGCTCAACTGATATCAGAAGGAATTCGCCTTGCAATGAACAACTACCTAAATCACTTCTGGTTGAACAACATCCTTCAACCAATTGCACCGATTCTACCTCCACATGCAACCCAAACAATGATGGGGGAATGGCAAATGCCACCCCACTTTGTCACTCTTCAGACTGCCCAGTCAGTTTCGAGCCTTCCCTTCTTCACTCCAGAGATAGCCACCTCCTTGAATCCAATATTCACTCCTTGGGACATACATGCACCACAAAATCCCAGTGTTCACAATGCAACAACTCCTCTCAACCAAACCACTGTCCAACCCCATACACAGCCAAGCACTCAACCACAAGAGGCCACGATGGAAGAAGCAGTGGAGCCTCCGATCTTAATACTAGAATTAGTAATCGAAAGTTCAAATCTAGAAGACGTAAAAGTCTTCATCTTCATGGAGAGGCAAGAACAGAGGCAAATTCTCAAATGCCCTCTAGCTCTCTACAAATGCACAATGGACATTCGTCCACCAGCAGACCCTTCTGTGGGTCAGCATGCAATGATCCTTGTTCCATTCCAAAGGAGGAACCCAGCCCATGCCCCACGAAATCTGGAGAATGGGGACCTCCACAACTGGAACTTAACCATGAATAGGCCCATCTCCTTCATTATCTGGAATATTCGTGGCGGTAACAACGATAATTTCAGGCTTCATTTTAGGGAAATGATCGATACCTACAAGCCTAGCATGGTCACTCTTCTGGAAACACGCATGGACAACCATATGCCTCTTCTCAACCCATTCGGTTTCACAGATATGATTGAAATTCCTTCTAACGGTCAATCAGGGGGTATAGTTGTTCTTTGGAATCACACTGTTGTTAATGTGCACAGCTTTGTAAGAAGAAACCAGGAAATAAGTGCAACCATCGAGGTAATCTCTTCTAATATTACTTGGCTGTTTACTTCAGTATATGCTAGTACTAAGGTAAAAGATAGGAATCAACTTTGGGACAATCTAGTTAACATGCATGACCATCGTACAGGTCCCTGGTTAGTAGGGGGAGATTTTAACGATGTTCTAGACTCTAACGAAAAATTAGGAGGCAATATGGTTAGTAGCAGACGTACTAAATTCCTTTGGGATTGTATTAATAAGTGTGGCCTCTCAGACTTAGGTTATAAGGGCTGTAAATTTACTTGGTCCAATCGAAGAAGGAAAAATAAAGGGCTTATTATGGAAAGACTTGATAAAATTCTAGCAAATAGCGAGTGGATCACTGCGTTCCCAAATGCTACTGTTACCCATTTACCCAAAACCTGCTCCGACCATAATCCATTATTGCTCCAATTAACTTCCGACAAAACCTATAGATTTCCAAAACCTTTTAGGTTAGAATCCTTTTGGTGCAGGCACCCTAGCTTCCCAAATGTAGTAAAAGATAATTGGAAGGGTGCTGATTATCATGAATCCTCATATAATTTTATTAGGAAAGTTAAAGATTGGAATATTAATATTTTTGGTAAAATACGCAAAGAGAAGAAAAGAATTCTGGCCAGACTAAAAGGCATACAAGAATCCAAGAACTACTATAATAGCATCTTCCTCCAAAACTTAGAACGATCCCTCCAATATGATTTTGATAACTTTCTAAAAATGGAAGATGATTACTGGAAATTAAGGGCAAGAGTTTCCTGGATCCAGGAAGGGGACTCTAATACAAAGTTTTTTCACATTATGGCCACAAATAATAGAAGGAAAAACAAAATTATGTACTATAAAGATGACCAGGGTAATTGGATTGATAATCCTATCGACCTTCTAAATCATACTAAGCAATTCTTCAAAAATGCCTTCACCACTTCTCTTGAATATTCTAAGTGGCAGGACTACAATCCTAATCCTTGTGCCCACAATATACAAAACCTAATCAGCCTGGACAATCCCCTAAAGCCCTGTGAGATCACCAATGCAGTTTTTTCCTTTAAGCCGTTCAAGGCTCCAGGCCCAGATGGTATCCATCCTTTCTTCTACCAGAAATATTGGAACATTGTCGGGCCCTCAGTTATCAAGGGTTGCTACCAAGTTTTTAAAAACAAAAGCCTCCCTATAGGGATCAATGATACCTACATCTGCCTTATCCCAAAATTCAACAATGCTAATAACCTTAAAAACTTCAGGCCAATTGGGCTTTGTAATACCTTTTATAAAATCATTACCAAAATTATCGCAAACAGGATCAAACCTTTTCTTAACAATCTGATCAGCCCCTTCCAAGCTAGCTTCATTAAAGGAAGGAGAACCAGTGATAATGCCATATTGGTCCAAGAAATCATCAATCACTTCAAGAAAATGAAAGGAAAAAGGGCCAGTATGATCCTCAAATTAGACCTGGAGAAAGCATTTGACCGCCTTGAATGGTCCTTCATCCACAGCATGCTCAAATTTTTCAACTTTCCTCCAACTATTTCGACTCTAATCTTAAATTGTATTTGCTCCAGTAGAATTGCCATACTAGTTAATGGCACCATGACTGACTTCTTCAGCCCTAGTAGGGGAATAAGACAAGGGTGCACTCTATCTCCATATATTTTCATTCTATGTATGGAAATGTTCTCCCGTCTGATTTCCCATCAAGTGGATATATGTCAATGGGATCCAATTCACCTTAGCCCAAAAGATGCAGGCATATCTCACCTCTTCTTTGCTGGCGACCTAACCCTCATGTCTAGACTTAATGAAAAATCCTGCAAAACAATAAAGAACAGTCTTTTCTATTTTTGCATGTTGTCTGGGCAGAACATTAACACACAAAAATCAAAAATTTTGGTCTCCAGGAACTGTCACCCCAATACTGCCCAGGAGATTGCCTCCTATTTCAACATCAAAATAGACAAGTCTTTTGGGAAATACCTGGGCTACCCAATCCTAAACAATCACCCCACCCCAAAGGACTACCAATACATCATTGATAATATGCATAGGAAGCTTTCATCCTGGAAAGGGAAGTTTCTCAATATCGCTGGAAGAACTACTCTAGCAATTTCTACCCTAAATGCTATCCCAAGCCATGCCATGAATTATACACTCCTCCCAAATAAAATTCTAAAGCAAATTGATCGTATTCAAAGAAACTTTATTTGGGGTACAAATAGCGACTCAAAAAAAATCCACTACATTAATTGGCAGAATATTACCAAACCAAAAGAGGAGGGAGGCCTTGGCCTCCATACTGCTATTAACAAAAACCTAAATTCTCTCTCTAATCTTACATGGAGGCTCATTACCAATCCAACTGCCCCATGGTCAAGCACCATCATCCATAAATATGCCAAAAGCAACCCAAGAAAAAACTCCTCCTTTGTATGGAAAAGCATTCTCAAAGGATGGTCCACTTGCTCCAAAGGAATAACCTGGTTACCAAGTAGTAATTCAAGTCTCAACATTTGGACCTCCTCCTGGATTCCCAACTGCCCATCCCTCCGACAATGTCTTCAGGGACCTCTCACTCATCAGGAAAGTAACATGACCATTAAAGATATCATTGTCAACAATCAATGGAACTTATCTAATCTTTCCTTCAATATCCCAAAAGAAATTTCAAACAACATAAACAAGATTCCATTCCCCCTTAATAAAACCCAAGACACACCCGTTTGGTCCCTATCTCCTAGTGGAAGCTTCACCTCCAAGTCATGTGCCAAACTCCTCCAGGAAAATCAATGCCCTCGTCTGGACTTTAAATGGATTTGGGAACTCAAATGCCCAAATAAAATAAAATACTTCTTGTGGCAATGTCTACACAACAGAATTCCTTGCCGACAATACCTCCAACACATTGGCATCAACATAGATAAGAATTGTGCCATGTGCCATACTGATGAGGAATCCCCACGGCACATCTTCCTCACCTGCACAACTGTCCAAAGGCTATGGGCACAATTAGGCTTAATCACTATCCATAACTCCAATGAGCATTGGTTGTCTTTTCTCAAAAACCAATCCCCAAAATTCACCAATACTTTCATTGACTGGCAACAACTCCTTCCATTCGTGGTATGGGGAATTTGGTTAAATAGAAACAGCAACAACATAAACAACACAAATTTCTCCCCGTCACTCAAAACCATTGTACATCATGCCATGGAATTCCACTTCATGACCTCTCACAGTAACCCTATTACTCAAAAAATGACCATTGACATCAAATGGCATCCCCCTCAAAAGGGGTGGTACAAACTCAACGTTGATGGTGCTCATGATAACCTCAAAAGTGGCATAGGTGGAGTCTTCCGAAGTTGCAGTGGAAAGTGGATTATTGGCTTCCAAAAGAAAACCAATGCCATATGTCCTCTACACGCTGAATTACAGTCACTCCAGGAAGGCCTCAAATTAGCTCACAGATTCATGCTGTTTCCATTAGAAATTGAAACAGATTCAACAGACGTCATCAAAGCCATTGAAAATGGCCATGCTACTCTAAATAACGTAATCTTTTTTTGCAGGTCATTATTGCTCCAGCTGAAGGACCTAGTACTGAGGCATAACTTCAGAGAAGGCAATAGGGTGGCGGATGCACTAGCAAAAAATGCAAAAAACGAGGACGATAGCAAAAATATGCATGAAGAAGTTAAAGTATTAGTGTCACCACCAGTTTTTGTAGAAAAAACGCTTGCAAATGATATGAGTGGGGATCCTATTTTCTCTAAGAATGTATCTGGTAGTATCTGTAATATGCTATTTTGCCTAGGAAATCAAAACATTATGAAGGAAGGGCCATCTGATCCTTCACTCTTCGCATTAAGCGAAGAACAATGTAATATGCCAAACGCAGCTTAGTATATATATATAATATCCTGTTTTAACGTTCAAAAAAAAAAAGTAATGCTCAAAGTCTTTACCTCTTGGGTCAGTCTGACTAATTGTTGTTTAAACTTTAAATTGGTTGTTCACATTTATGCTCAAGTAGTGATAATAATAGTTAACATAGAGACGGATTTTTCTATCTGCTTCAAATAAATATTTTCACCAGCAAAATAGTCATATTCATTCTTTGCCATAAGAAAAACAACACTATTAATAATTGAGAGAGTAGCCGTCAACGCTCCTACCTATTTTCTAGTACGTACTTGATGAAGTCTCCATAAAAGATGAGGGGAAGTCATATAGCAGTATTTGGTTTGAGTGTGAGAAGGGTAATGTCTTTATTATGATCTGATATCATTTGATACCGCTTGATAAAAAATTAGGCTATGAACCACTTGATAATAATTGTAAATATCTAAATTTTTATTGTACCTGAGTTTTACACCGTTTTAATATTTAGATATTTTGGATTTTTCATTTTAAATTATCCTACTTTAGAGGGTTCGTTGTATTTTTGTACCCCTAACTTATGCCCTATTTTGTGATTTATCCTCATTCGTTTTATGATTTGCATCCTAACCTCTTTATTTTTTTTTTTTTTTGCAAAATAATAAAATCACACTTTTAAAAATTTTCCAAGAGGGTGAAATAGGAAATACAAATAAAAAAAGAAATAGCATAAAATTTAAAAAAATATATATTGGTCACTTTTTTCCAAAAATCAAACACTTAACAACAAATCTCGATCATCAACAAAACATCTAAAAACTCATCACGAATTCATTAATCACATACCAAATAAAAACCTAAATAATAATAATAAATAAATAAATAAATAAATAATATTATACAACTCGCATCGCTCAATGTTAAATGTTAGCATAAACAAAAAATTATGTAATGTTGAACGGAAACTTCAGTGAAAACAGTTAATGGTGCTAATTGATGATGATTATAATTTTATTAGAGATTAAAGCTTATACTAAATTTTTTTTTATCAATACACACTAAAAAGTTTTAGTACTTTCAATTTCATTAAAATTTATCATATAAAAGTTTAAAGCATATGCTTCATTAGTGTTAACCACATTATACATGCATCAAAGTTCTTCTAAAAATTT
This sequence comes from Nicotiana attenuata, assembly GCF_001879085.1. Taxonomy (NCBI): domain Eukaryota; kingdom Viridiplantae; phylum Streptophyta; class Magnoliopsida; order Solanales; family Solanaceae; genus Nicotiana; species Nicotiana attenuata. The sequence continues at coordinate 57,231,573 of NC_031999.1, read as the reverse complement.
AAAAAATGAGAATGTGTATTAGGAATGTTTACTCCTTCAAATTTCTCATGAATGAAACTGTCACGATTCGAATTTCCCACTGTCGGGACTGTGATGGCGCCTAACATCGCACTTGCTAGGCAAGCCAACGATAGAGTTATAATCACATTTTTCCTTTACCTTTTAAAATTAAAATTTAACAAAACTGATTCGAACAAAAATAAATGCGGAAGTACATATAACTGATTAACCTTATACTATTAACAAAACCGAAACAGTTACCACCCAGAAACTGGTGTCACAACTCACGAACATTCTATGAATATCTACAAGTAATGGTCTGAAAGAAATGTATATCTGTCTTGAAAGAAAATAAAACAGAAATGTAGAACATAGGAGGGGACGCCAGGGCCTGCGGACACCTGCAGGACTACCTTGGGTCTCCTAGATGAATGCCTGCAACCGACCTCTCGATCAGCCACAACCAACTCCAAAATCTGCACAGAAAGTGCAGAGTGCAATATCAGTACAACCGACCCCATGTACTGGTAAGTGTCGAGCCTAACCTCGACGAGGTAGTGACGAGGCTAAGGCGGGGCATTTACAATATAACCTGCATACAGTTGATAATAAAGCAAAAGGTAGTACGGAATGAAATGGAACAGTAATTTGCAGTAAAAATGAATGAGGAACTCAATTATTTTGCAGTACTCCGCTATAACCAATCCTTAAGAGAGTTACAATGCTACAAAATGGAATCACAGCAGAGGAAAAATACACAAACAACAAAATGATGCGGCGCGCATCCTGATCCCACCATATAATCAGCAACAACATGTACATTCACCCTTATTACTCCTTGTTGCGGCGTGCAACCCAATCCCACCAGTCCACCCTTATTACTCCTCAATATATCACCCTTATTCCTCTTGTTGCGGCGTGCAACCCGATCCCACCTGTCCACCCTTATTACTCCTTGTTGCGGCGCGCAACCCGATCCCACCAGACAATCACATTTCACCCTTATTCCTCCTGTTGCGGCGTGCAACCCGATCCCACCATATCAATAGTAATCACACAACAAGAATAGAAATTTTACAGTTTAGCTCAAAAACCCTCCACAATATTTAAACCTCAAACCAAGTCAAACAGAAGACTATACAATTATGAAACCTCACTCCGTTATCACTACACAACGAGACCAACCGAAATATACTATGAAACACCGGTAAACCAGCTTAAACCAATAATGTAACACAATAAAACTACGGAATAACTAATACCTTCAATAAAGAAAACAACATTTAACAGGAAGCAATTAGACATGGAGGTATCAATAAGCATGAAACAGTTAAAACAGGAAGATAATATATTAGGAACGAGGAAGGGAACAGGCTAAACAAATAATTTGGCGGCGCATAGGTACTCGTCACCACACCTATACGCCACACACATGGAATTTCACATAGCAATCAAGTCGGGGGTCCCTAATCCCTCGAGTCAAAGTTAGAGCAAACACTTACCTCAATCCAACGGGTAATTCAAAGCTCAATTACCGCTTTACCTCTCGATTCTACCTCCAATCCACTCATATCTAGTCATAATTAACTTAATAACATCAATTATTTCTAAAGAAATCAATTCTAATGCGTAATTATAAGTTTCCCAATATTTTCCCCAAAAAGTCAAAAATCGACCCTGGACCCGCTTGGTCAAAACCCGAAGTTCGGATCAAAACCCGATTACTCATTCACCCCCGAGCCCGGATGTACAATTGGTTTTGGAATCCGACCTCAATTTGAGGTCTAAATCCCCAAATTTTGAAATTCCTAAGTTCTACCCAAAAATTTCCAATTCCACCATGAAAACCCTAGATTCTAGGATGAAATCATGTAAAAAGAAGTAAAAGATTGAAAGAAATGAGTTAAAAATCACTTACTTATGATTTGGGGAAGAAAAAGTATTTGAAAAACCGCCTCTTATGTTTTAGGGTTTTGAAAAATTGAAAAATGAGTGAAAAGTCCCGTTTATATAGCACCCTCTGATCCTCACTACGCGGTCCGCTAAATTCCGGGCGTGGCCGTGAACCTCCACTGCGGTCCGCGAAATTATGGGTGCGGCCGTGAAACTGACCCTTACCCTACCGCGTCCGCGAAGCCCCCCACCGCGGCCGCGTTCTTCAACCCGCGGTCCGTGAAGTTCCCACCGCGGCCGCGTTCTTCTACCGCGGTCCGCGAATTTCACTCCGCGGCCGCACTCCTAAGAGCTGAGACCTGCAATTTCTGCAACTATCTGTCACCGGGTCTTTTCCTAAGTCACGCCGTAGCCCATATGAAACTCACCCGAGCCCTCGGGGATCCAAACCAAACACGCATATACGTCTTAACACATCATATGAACTTGCTCGGGCGATCAAATCGCCAAAATAACACATAGAACTACGAATTCAAAACCAAATTGCATGAGATCTTCAAGAGAGTTATAAAACTTCATACTTTTCAACCAATGGTCTGAATCACGTCAAATAAACTCCATTTTTCATCAAATTTCATAGATAAGGTTTAAATATTATAATGGACTTGTACCGAGCTCTGGAACCAAAATACGGGCCCAATACCAATAAGATCAAATCCTTTAAATTATTATAATTACAGTCTTGTCAATTTGCTTCAAAAATTTATTTCTCGGGCTAGGGACCTCGGAATTCGATTCTAGACATACGCCTAGGTCCCATATTTTACTACAGACCCTCCGGGACCGTCGGAACAGGGGTCCGGGTCCGTTTACCCAAAATGTTGACCGAAGTCAACAAAAATCAACTTTTTAGGTCAAAAATAATCATTTCATAAATTTTTCACATAAAGGCTTTTTGGATACACGCCCGGACTGCACACGCAAATTGAGGAGAGATAAAAATGAGGTTTTTAAGGCCTCGGGATACGAATTCGAGTTCAAAAACAGAAGATGACCCTTTGGGTCATCACATTCTGCACCTCTAAAATAACCGTTCGTCCTCGAACGAAAATAGAAAAGTACCTGGGCCGGTGAAAAGATATAGATATCTGCTCCGCATATCGGACTTGAACTCCCAGGTAGCTGCCTCAACAGGCTGACCTCTCCACTGCACACGAACCGAATGATAACTCTTTGATCTCTACTGACGAACCTGCCGGTCTAGAATAGCTACCGGCTCCTCCTCGTAGGTCAAATTCTTGTCCAACTAGACAGTGCTGAAGTCTAACACGTGGGATGGATCGCCGTGATACTTCTGAAGCATGGACACATGAAACACTGGATGCACTGCTGATAAACCTGGTGGTAACGCAAGCTCGTAAGCCACCTCACCCACTCTCCGAAGAATCTCAAAAGGCCCAATGAACCTAAGGCTTAACTTGCCCTTCTTCCCAAACCGCATCACACCCTTCATGGGTGACACCCGAAGCAACACTCTCTCTCCGACCATGAATGCCACATCACGAACCTTACGGTCGGCATAACTCTTTTGCTTGGACTGCGCTATACGAAGTCTCTCCTGAATGATCCTAACCTTATCCAAGGCATCCTGCACTAAATCTGTACCCAACAACTGAGCCTCTCCCGGCTCAAACCACCCAACCGGCGATCGACACCATCTACCATACAACGCCTCATAGGGAGCCATTTGGATGCTCGACTGATAACTGGTTTTGTAGGAAAACTCCGCTAATGGCAAGAACTGATCCCAAGAACCTCCAAAGTCAATAACACAGGCGCGGAGCATATCCTCCAAGATCTGAATAGTACACTCAAATTATCCGTCCGTCTGAGGATGAAATTCTGTGCTCAACTCGACCCGCGTACCCAACTCACCCTGTACTGCCCTCCATAAATGCGAGGTAAACTGCGTACCTCAATCAGAAATGATAGACACAGGCACACCATGAAGACGAACAATCTCACGGATATAGATCTCTGCCAACCGCTCCGAAGAATAGGAAACTGCCATAGGAATGAAATGCCCTGACTTAGTCAGCCTATCCACAATAACCCATACTGCATCGAACTTCCTCCGAGTCCGTGGGAGTCCAACAACGAAGTCCATAGTGATACGCTCCCACTTCCACTTAGGAATCTCAATCTTCTGAAGAAAACCACCAGGTCTCTGATGCTCGTACTTTACTTGCTGACAATTCAAACACCAAGTTACATATGCAACAATATCCTTCTTCATACTCCTCCACCAATAATGCTGCCGCAAGTCCTGATACATCTTAGCGGCGCCCGGATGAATAGAATACCGGGAATTGTGAGCCTCCTCTAGAATCAACTCACAAAGCCCATCTACATTAGGCACACAAACACAAACCTGCATCCTCAAAAATCCATCATCTCCAACCGTAACCTGCTTGGCATCACCGTGCCGCACTGCGTCCCTAAGGACAAGCAAATGAGGGTCATCATACTGCTGCTCCCTGATACGCTCAAACAAGGAAGACCGAGCGACTGTGCAAGCTAAAACACGACTGGGCTCAGAAAGATCCAACCTCACGAACTGATTGGCCAAATCTTTAACATCTAATGTAAGCGGTCTCTCACCGACTGGAATATACGCAAGGCTACCCATACTAGCTGACTTCCTACTCAAAGCATCGGCCACCACATTGGCCTTCCCGGGATGATACAAGATGGTGATATCATAGTCTTTCAATAGCTCCAACCACCTTCGCTGTCTCGAATTGAGCTCCTGCTGCTTGAACAAATATTGCAAACTCTTATGATCTGTGAACACCTCACACGACACGCCATATAAATAATGCCTCAAAATCTTCAGCACGTGAACAATGGTTGCTAGCTCTAAGTCATGAACTGGATAATTCTTCTCGTGAATCTTCAACTGTCGTGAAGTATATGCAATAACCTTGCCATTCTGCATCAGCACCGCATCAAGTCCAATACGAGATGCGTCACCATATACGGTATAGGGCCCTGAACCTGTGGGCAACACCAACACCAGCGTCATAGTCAAAGCTATCTTGCGCTTCTGAAAGCTCGCCTCACACTCGTCCGACCACCTGAACGGGGCACCCTTCTGGGTCAACCTGGTCATCGGGGCTGCTATAGATGTAAATCCCTCCACAAATCGACTGTAATAACTGCCAAATCTAAGAAACTCCGGATCTCTATAGGTTATGTGGATCTAGGCCAGTCCTTGACTGCCTCAATCTTCTTAAGATCCACCTGAATACCCTCTGCTGATACGACGTAACCCAAGAAAGCAACTGAACTCAACCAAAACTCACATTTCGAAAACTTAGCATATAACTGGCTGTCTCTCAGAGTCTGAAGAACGATCCGAAGGTGCTGCTCATGCTCCTCTCGGCTGCGGGAGTAGATCATGATATCATCAATGAAAACAATCACAAAGCAATCCAGATAGGGCTTGAACACCTGGTTCATCAAATCCATAAATGTTGCCGGGGCATTTGTCAATCCAAATAACATCACTAGGAACTCATAATGCCCATATCGAGTCCGAAAAACTGTCTTAGGACACCAGATGCCCTAATCTCAACTGATGGTAGCTAGACCTTAAATCAATCTTTGAAAACACCTTGGCACCCTGAAGATTATCCTCGGCAATAGATACTTGTTCTTGATGGTGACTTTGTTCAACTGCCGATAGTCTATGCACCTCCTCATCGACCCATCCTTCTTCTTTACAAACAATACCGGCGCACCTCAAGGCGAGGCACTAGGTCTAATAAAGCCCTTATCAAGCAAATATTGCAACTGCTCCTTCAATTATTTCAACTCTAGCGGGGCCATACGGTATGGCGGAATAGAAATGGGCTGAGTGCCCAGAGCCAAATCAATGCAAAATTCAATATCCCTATCGGGTGGCATCCCGGGCAGGTCTGCAGGAAATACCTCTGGGAACTCCCGAACAACTGGTACAGAATCCATAGAAGGAACCTCCGCGCTAGAATCACGAACATAAGCCAAATAAGCCAAACACCCCTTCTCGACAATACGTCGAGCCTTCATATAAGAGATAACTCTACAGGTAGAATGACCAAGAGTCCTTCTCCACTCCAATCGAGGCAACCCCGGCAATGCTAAGGTCACAGTCTTGGCGTGACAATCCAGTATAGCATGATAAGGTGACACCCAATCCATCCCCAAAATGACATCGAAATCAATCATATCGAGAAGTAGGAGATCTACACTAGTCTCAAGACCCCAATAATAACCATACACGAGCGATAGACACGATCTACAATAATAGAATCCCCCACCGGTATGGACACATATACGGGAGCACTCAAAGAATCATGAGATACAACCAAATATGAAGTAAAATAAGAAGACACATAGGAGTATGTAGACCCTGGATCAAATAAAACTGAAGCATCTCTATCGCAAATCGAAATAGTACCTATGATAACAACATCGGAGGACTCAGCCACAGGCCGAGCTGGGAAAGCATAACATCGGGGCTGAGCCCCACCACTCTGAACCATATCCCTGGGACGGCCTCCTGCTGGCTGGCCTCCACCTCTGGCCTGGTCTCCACCTCTGGCCTGGTCTCCACCTCTAACGGCCTGATCTCCACCTCTAGCGGGCTGACCCCTACCTCTGGCTCTCTAACCCCTACCTCTAGCCGGCTGAGCGGGCGGTGCCGAGATCATGGCACGAGAACCCTGTTGCTATGGCTGAACACCCACTAATCTTGAACAGGTCCTCCGGATATGCCCATACTCACCATACTCGAAACATTCATCTTGATACTGCGGCTGAGAAAGCTGAGACTGGCCCTGACAAGCCGGCTGACCGCGATAATAACTCTAAAGAGGAGGTGCTCTGATAGGAGCTGGCGGTGCACTATAAGTTGGCTGCCCTGAAGGAGGTACATAAGGACCACGACCCTTGAAGCTCCATGGGATGTCAGAAGTGCTGAATGAAACGGCTTAGGAGGATGGCCCCTACCAAAAGTACCTCGACCTCCAGATGAGGCCCCACTGAATCCACCGGAGTGACAAGGCCTCTTGTCAGACCCCTGACCACTCTCCTGAGCTAAAACCATCTCAACTCGTCTGGCCACATTGACTGCATCTTGGAAAGAAATTTCACTCCCTGACTCCTTAGCCATCTGCAATCTGATAGGCTGAGCAAGTCCCTCAATAAACCTCCTCACTCTCTCTCTCTCGGCAGGAAGTATAAGAAGAGCATGACGGGCCAGATCAACAAATCTAGTCTCGTACTGAGTGACGGTCATAGAACCCTGCTGAAGGCGCTCAAACTACCTCCGATAGTCCTCTATCTGAGTGATAGGAAGATACTTCTCCAAAAATAGCTGAGAGAACTGGTCCCAAGTGAGAGCTGGTGATGCAGCTAGAACGGTCTAGGCCAGAGCCTCCTCATCAAACTCTACCTGAGGCTCCGCCGCCGGTGCTGCTGCTCGAGCTCTAGGCTGAGCCCTACCCCTGCCCCGGCCTCTAGCACGGCCTCGGCCTCGTCCTCTGCCCCTCGTAGGAGCTGCCACTGGGGGCTTAGGCTGCTGATCAGCTGATGAAGCGGTACGCGTTCTCGCCATCTACGAAGGAATAGAGTAGAGAGTTCAATTAACATTGAAAGATCAAATCGCACGACAGAGAAGAATAGAAGTGAATTTGTTCCTAACTCTATAGCCTCTGAGGGATAAGCACAAACGTCTCCGTACCGATCCCTCAGACTCTACCAAGCTTGTTCGTGAATTGTGAGACCTAGGCAACCCACCGCTTTGATACCAACTTGTCACGACCCGGATTTCCCACCGTCGGGACCGTGATGGCGCCTAACATCGCACTCGCTAGGCAAGCCAACGTTGGAAATATAATCACCTTTTCCTTTACCTTTATAATTAAAATTTAACAAAACTAATTCGAACAGAAATAAATACGGAAGTACATATTTAACCGATTAACCTTATACTATTAACAAAACCGAAACAGTTACCACCCAGAAACTGGTGTCACAACTCACGAACATTCTATGAATATCTACAAATAGTGGTCTGAAAGAAAAGTATATCTGTCTTGAAAGAAAATAAAATAGAAATGTAGAACATAGAAGGGGACGCCAGGGCCTGCGGACGCCTGCAGGACTACCTTAGGTCTCCTAGATGAATGCCTGCAACCGACCTCTCGATCAACCACAACCAGCTCCAATATCTGCACAGGAAGTGCAGAGTGCAGTATCAGTACAACCGACCCCATGTACTAGTAAGTGCCTGTGATGGTCCAAAAGGTCATCACTTGTTTTGGAAATAAATTCTGTGTTCCGAGGCCTTAAAATCTCCTTTTTGTTTCACATCGAATTGCGTGCGCAGTCCGGGCGTGTATTCGGAAAGCCATTATGTGAAAATCTGTGAAAAATGATGAATTTTGCTTTTAAAATGAATTTAAGTTGACTTCGGTCAATATTTTGGGTAAACGGACCCATACCCGTGATTTGACGGTCCCGTCCATACCCGGTATCAGTCTCAACCAGCTACACCAATTCGTGCCAACACCCATATAGTACAACCTTACAACATGACACATCGCACATAGGCCAACAGTAACATTGTTGATCACAATATTCGCTCGAAACCAAATTCAGCACCGGCCCTAAACCTCATATTCAATAGGGACCCGTTTCAAACCTCCACAACACTGGCGATGATACAATAACCACAAAAACCACATAACTAAACACCCGAATCACCAAATCACGGCTAATACCAACGGGTACACACCCCACAAGCTAAAACTCAAGAAGCACAGAACGAAATGACTGAATATGGAAAGGGAAAACACATAAGGGAACAATTAAACAAGCCCGACAAGCACAAATTTTTCTATCAATACTAATCTGCAAAACAATCTAACAAGAAAGAATTAAAGCATATAAAAGAATCACGAGGATCTCATACTGATATAACTCCCACCGCGGTACACAGCCCAGTCTCAACACATCAAATCACATGAAATCACGAAGGTCTCACCCTCAACTCTGAATCACAAGTAGGATATACATCAAACCAATTGGAGCCTCTCGCTAAATCAATTCTGCACAATTTACAACAAGTGCTGGCTCCCACACTGATGGAGCATAAACATCACAGCTCGTAGCCAAAAATACTCATAAATCACATCAAGCCTACCGAAAAGGACAACAGGAATTTACACTAGTCTCATAACTCTCAACAATGAATTAGAAGATAGACACGGGCTATCACTCATAAATCCTCCCAACATGGCAACACATAAACGAAGTGCTAATCATGAAACGCGCCCATAAATGGAGCAACAAAATAGGGAACTCGCCTCGATAAGTAGAACTGCAATGAGCTACGGATGACGTTCCTCTATAACAATTCAAAATCATACCTGAAATGACATCATCTGGCGTAGCGGCCTTAAGCCTACTATATGAAGCACATGAACGGGTCGGGCCTCCCCCTCTTGGGCGCCCTCTACTCGCCTGAATATCTCACTATGACACATCGTCCCGAAGTCTGGGACAATCTCTCACCATATGGCTAATATCTCCACACTCGAAGCAACCTCGCTGCTGACGTGGCTGTGGGAACTGTGCGGTACCGGCACTCCGAGACCCATGAACACCTGAATCACTATGCGAAGCCTGAAGCGCAAACTGAACTGGCTGACCCACAAAACCTTTACCATGTCTCACCCTTCCTCCAAAATAAGGACCAGCAGGTCTCCCCGGTCTACGAGGCCTCCTCGCCTCCCCAAACTCTCTCTCCTGATCTCGTCTGCCCTCTCTCTCATGGCCCCGCCTGTCCTCTCTCTCCTGGCCTCGCCTGACCTCTCTCTTCTCTCTCTCTCGAGCCAGCATGCCCTCCACCCTCCTAGAAGTACTCACGGTCTGCTGATACAAAATATCTATCTCTAACTCCCGGGCCATGCTAATCCTGATGCTGGGATGGAGTCCCTCAATAAACCGGCGGGCCCTTTCCCAAACCGTAGAAACTTAGGTCGGTGCATGTCTGGCCAAATCACTAAATCTAACGGTGTACTCTGACACTGACATAGTGCCCTGGCGCAGCTGCTCAAAATTCGCGCGCCATGCATCCCGGAGGGACTGAGGTACGAATTCTCTCAAGAACATCTCTGAAATCTGAACCCATGTAAGTGAAACTGACTCGATCGGGCTACCCAACTCGTATGCCCGCCACCACTGATAAGTCGCTCCCCTAAGCTGGAACGTAGTAAAAGCAACCCCACTCGACTCAACAATACCCAAAGTGCGGAGAATGTGATGGCACTCCTCCAGAAAACCCTGTGCACTCTCTGAAGCCAAACCACTGAATGTAGGAGGGTCGTACTTCTTGTACCTCTCAAGCCTAAGTTGCTCTTCTTCAGATGCTGTTGCCCTGACTACGGGCTGATCTGGAACCACAGGCTGCGCCACCCTAACGCCTGGAACCTGATTAACATGAACTTGCTGCTCTGGAGTGTGGGCGGCGGGAGTCTGAGTCCCTCCCCCGGTCTGTGAGGTAGCTGGTGCAGCCGGAATCAACCCCGCCCGAGCCAATGTACTAAACATGCTCAGGAACTGTGCTAAGGTCTCCTGAAGTCCGGGGGTAACAGCCGGCGCCTCCGGTACCTGCCCCCCAACAGGAGCTACTGGCGGCTCCTCAACAGCTACTCTGGTAGGTGCTCTAGCGGTGGCACGTACTCCTCGTCGTCTGTCTCTGCCTCCAGCAACCCCTGCTCCGGGAGTAGCGTCATCGGTAACTGCAGCGCGTGTCCTCACAATCTGTGAGAGAATGAAATGATAATAGTTCGTCACCGAGATCAATAAGCTCGCACGATAGGAATGAAAGAAGTGAGATTGTCCTAATAGTTCCGTAGCCTCTCGAAGATAAGTACAGACGTCTCTGTATCGATCCGCAAGACTCTACTAAACTCGCTTATGACTTGTAGCACCTATGAACCTAGAGCAGTGATACCAACTTGTCACGACCCAATTTCCCCTCCGTTGGGTTTCGTGATGGCACCTAGTCTTAAGGACTAGGTAAGCCTAATATTTACAGAAGAACAATAAAAATAAATAACATCTTAAAATTTTTCTGGAATGAATCCTTTATACAATGAGCATATTCCTAAAACCCGGTAGTACAAGTCATAGGCTCTACAGAGTTAGCTACCACTATTATATAAACTGTTTGGAAAGGAGTGAAAATAGTTGAATACAAGTAAGAAGGTGACTCCGAAGCCTGTGAACGCAGCAACAGGTTTACCTTGAGTCTCCTCAACAATGGTCCGCACAGCTACTAACGATCGACACCTGGATCTGCACAACAAAAATGTGCAGAAGAGTAGCATGAGCACACCACAGCAGTGCCCAGTAAGTATCAAGACTAACCTCGGTGGAGTAGTGACGAGGAATAGTCAAGACACCTACCGGTCTAACAAACTGTACAAATATAAGAATAGGAATAACGGAACATGATGTATACATATAAAGACTACACACTATGGCTAACAATACAACAATCACAGTAAGGGAAGAAAAATATCAAGTAACAACGAAAAAACCATAATAATGACATAGAAGAGCGAGCGAAATCACAAACCCAAAACCTAAATCACAAATATAGTAAAGGTAAGCAATAACTCAGAACCTACGACAGTGTTCACATCAAGTCTTAGCCAACAAACTCCACGAAATACCGAACCTCGGACAACTTACAACTCACGGGTCCCAATACGTGAACCCTTACACTTGGCATCCTGTGCCCCTATCACAACTCATGGTCATGCTGATAACTCACTTACTAACTAGAGCTATTCTCACATATATGACAAGTAGACGACGGTGTACATCTATACTCAGTAATATCAGGAGAACTTCATATTCAATGGGAGTGTTCAACTACGTGTATGCTTGTGCAAGTGCTTTAACATAGTTCCTACCAGCTAATAAGCATAAGGAAAAGAACGGACGGCACGTAAGATATTTTCTCACAACTTCCACGAGATAAAACTCATACAGGTAAGCATACCACAACACAATATCAAACAACAAGAATGCCCCCAGGCCATCACAAATCATCACAATCAATCCCTGACATACACCTTGTCTCGCCACGTGTGCAAATAATAACATAATAAGTGCCCGCCTTGTTTCTCCACACGTGCATCATAATATTCCCACCTTGTCTCGCCACATGCGCAACCCATATATATATATATATATATATGTATGTATGTATGTATGTATATATATATATATATATATATATATATACATATTCTGCCTTGTCACACCGCATGTGCAATATGTCAATAGTAGCAATAGCACGACAGAAACCTCGTACAATCCCATAACAATAACAGCACGGCAGAAACCTCGTGCATCACAATATCAACAACTGCATGGCAGAAACCTCGTGCACCACCACAACAAGTACTACATCAACAATGATAATACATACAAGAACACGACAAATAAATCAACTCGAGAACTTTCGATCACAAGGAGACGGTAAAACTAGATCACAAGGAATAACCACAATAGAGAATACTAAGCGTAATAAGAACAGCTCAACAAGGGAGAAAATAATGTGAAGCAACGATCCCACAATATGTAGTTCAACAACAAGGAAGCTAACACGAATCAAATAATTCCAAATAAGGAAATGTCAACTAAATATAGGATACCTAAACTTCTTTTAGGGTTGGGCAAATTACGAAGAATATACAACAATTTCAATTAAGGATGAGCAGCGGGAAGATAATCATAACCTCAATTAAGACTAAATAATTACAGGAGAGATAATAATGGTTTCCAATAAAGACAAGCAGTTATGAAAGATATCATGACAATAGAAGAGGTAAAAATCTTCAATTAAGCAAAATAAGAGTCAAATAGGCAATAAGAATGAATTATAAAGCAATTAATTCCAATTAAAGCATGTACAGGTGAAACTAGTAAATGGAAGCTCAATCATATCAAGAACAACTTCATACTAAGTGAATACAAGGACCTAAGAACTCTAAAAGGCCAACTTTCCAAAAATAAGTCCGAACACGCACTCGTCACCTCGCGTACACGGACTACAATCAACATAGAAGACTCAAATCCTAAGGGGAAGTCCCCCACACGAGGTTAGGCAAGATACTTACCTCAATCCGGCCAATTCAATACTCAATTTAGCTTTTCCTTTACCAATTCATCAACGCTCGGCTCAATCTATCCAAAAACGACTTAATACATCAAACAATGCAAGAGAAAACAATTTCAATTAACAAAACTATGATTCTTATACAATTTGCAAAAAAGTCAACAAAAGTCAACTCCCTGAGCCCACACCTCGGAACCCGACAAAATTTACAAAAACTGAATACCCATTCCGATACAAGTTCACCCATACGAAAATTATCTAATTCCGACCCCATTTGGTCCCTCCAATTATCATTTTATACTTTTGAAAGATTTCACAATTTTCCCCCAACTTTTCCTTTAGATTCTCATGAATTTGATGTTAAATCTAAGATATAATCACAATATATAGTTGAAAATTGATTAGAGACACTTACCCAAGGATTTGGTATGAAAATCTTCTCTCAAAATAGCCCACTCTCGGAGTTAGGGTTCAAAGAATATGAAAAATGAGCGAAAACTCGAGTTACACAATTGAAAATAAGCTGCAGATGTCGCATTTGCGATCCAGGGTTCGCAATTGCGAACCCTCGCAAAAGCGAAAAAAGCCTTCGCAATTGCGAACAAGGAAGGGCTGGAAAAGGTCGCATTTGCGACAAAAAGTTCGTAATTGCGAAATGGGCATCGCAATTGCAATGGATATGTTCGCAATTGCGATCATACCAGAAGCAATAATTTTTCCCGACACAAATATGAGCATAACTTCCTCATACGATGTCCAAATTCGATGGTTCTTTTTGCTATGGCTCCGTAATTATGATACATTTCCATTGGTTCAATAAAAACTGAATTTGGAGCTCATTTGCTTAATATGGTATCCTTTATTCCCAAAAAACGATGTTGAAACATCAAATAAGAGCGCAATACAACCCGAAACACACCCGAGGTCTCCGGGACCCCGTCTACACACACAAACATGTCATATAACCTAACGCAGACTCGCTCGAGGTCTCAAATCATATCAAACAATGTCGAAATGATGAATCACGCCACGAATCGAGCTATGAACTTCCAAATCATCCAACTTCGGAAACTTGTGCTGAAACCGATCAAATCAACCCGAAATGACGCCAAATTTTGCAGACAAGTCCAAAATGACATAACAGAGCTGTTCCAACTCTCGGAATCGCATTCCGATCCCGATATCACAAAAGTCAACTTTGGGACAAACTTCTCCATTTTCCAAACTTCAACTTTTCCAACTTTCCCCGAAACGCCTCAAATTACCCTACGGACCTCCAAATCCGAATCCGAACGCACGCCTAAGTCCAAAATCACCATACGAAGTTGTTGAGATCACCCACAACCCATTCCGGGGCCGTTTACCCAAAAGTCCAATTCTGGTCAAATTCTCACCGTTTAAACTTTTAAAATAGTTTCCTTCTTACTCTGAATCATCCGTTAACTGAGTTTAACCATGCACGCAAGTCGGTACACATATTATGAAGTTGTTCAAGACCTCGCGCTGCCGAACAAAGCTTAAATTCTCAAAACGACTGGCGGGGTCGTTACAGAAAAAGTTACGTGGAATGAATTATCATGTGTACATCTAGATCCTCGAATAAAATTACATGAACTTTAAGTTCATTGAAAGATAATTCATTTGTAATATATTGCAAAGCATTCCAGACGCATTTGCTAGCCCAAAGAAAGTAACTAAATTCTCATTGCAAATGCTCTTGTTAAGTCCTAGAAGGACAAAGTCTATGGTACGCTTAAAGCATATAGACAAATCGGTTTCAAATATACTTTTTGTTAAAGAAGATGAGAAAATAATCAAAATGATCATAATAAAGGAGGCAAGTGGTCTAGAAGATCACATGACATAATACTTCATAAAATCTCACGAGAGATTCAGGTACCTGAATATATAAATGAATAGATCTTCATGCTATGTCTTTATGAAAAATAAGGAGGTTGGAATCGATATAAAATGTTTGTCGACGACATCTATGATAGGGCTAAATATATATGAGTATCTTAAGTTTGGAGAAACAATTCCAACAGAATTGGTTTCATATGAAAGACATGTAGTTTTGAACATGTAGTTCAAAGACTTAAAAGTATAAAGTCAATGGTATGTGCAATCAGTTTTCGACATCTTATTTGTCTAGCATGACATGAAAACTTGATATGCATCTAATTAAAGTCTATTATATGACTTAACTTATACGACAATCCTTGAAGGATTTAAATCGCTTGAAGCATACACAATTCTTGGTCCTGAAGTACCATATGATAAGTGTAATTTGTGCACATATGTATCTTGCTATAACTATAAGCATGATAATGTGATAGCAGGAATTTTTACATCTATGGAGATATTGAAAAGGCCATCCCACAACATTTTATAAAGACCTTATATATCACTCAAGAATGATGATTTCAAGGTGCAACATATTCATTCAAGTTAATATGACTGATTTGTTTATCAAGTCTCTACCAACGATCTTTTGAAGATGATGCACATGATTGGAATGTAAAGGTTCAAGGATGTGAATTAATGCTCTCATCAGGGGGAGTTAATACGCGCTGTACTCTTTTTTCCTTATAAGGTTTTGTCCCGCTGTGTTTTCCTTGCAAGGTTTTTAACGAGGCAACCAAAAGGCGTATTCTTAGATATGTGTACTCTTTTTCCTTTACTAGATTTTTTTCCCACTGGGTTTTATTTTAGTTAAGGTTTTAACGAGGCATATTATTTATTGAATAGACATTCAAGGGGGAGTGTTATAAATAGAGTTTTATTTAAGATG
Source organism: Nicotiana attenuata (assembly GCF_001879085.1). Lineage (NCBI taxonomy): Eukaryota > Viridiplantae > Streptophyta > Magnoliopsida > Solanales > Solanaceae > Nicotiana > Nicotiana attenuata. Next base: position 57,215,647 of record NC_031999.1, on the reverse strand, counting down.
AATGTCTATATTTTACAGAAATTTTAGGGATTTTACTTCGTGGCTAAGTCACTCTTTCCATATAAATAGAGAGGTCCTATTCCATTGTAGTTCATCCCAAAATCAATAAGAATTCTCTCTCCCTACTTTTCTCTTATTGTTTCATAACATAAGGAATAATTTAAGAAATATAATTTTATGTTAAGGATATTTTTATCATGAAAAAATAATTAGCTGCTTCTGCTTCTTAAAAAAAGCTAAAATTTGTAGATTCTTTCAAAAAGCAGAAAAGTCGCTTCTGCTATTGCTTAAAAGCAATTTTCTGAAAAAAGTACTTTTAACCTCCCATAAGTTTGGCCAAACCGGTTCTTAATCACATTTATCTATATTTACTTCTCTTGAAGTTTAAATCACAAATATTTGTCTTTAAAAACGTCTTAATTCAACTTTTTTTGTTGGTTAAAAGGCGGATATTTAAATAACTACTGACCAAAAAGACATTGCATAGTACTGTCATTGCTGGGGTATTGCAGTTCCCCTAGCAGTGCGATGTTATGAGTAATAAAGTCAATATTACATGCCATAAAATCCCTAACAACTTCAGTTCCTAGGATGTCTTCCCAAAATACATCATTTGCAAACATCTGAGGAACTGCTAGTAAGCTAGATCTACCCAAAAAAGCTGTCTTTGCTGCTTCTTTTGCCATTGCGTCTGCCACTCTATTCTGCTCCCTGTACGTGTGCTACACCATTGTCACGCCCCAAGCTCGGGAGGCGCGACCGGCGCTCAATCAAGTGAAACCAACTGAGCAAGCCTTATTAACACTTTCTACCCAACTCAATACGATTAAGGAAACCATGCTTTCGTTTATTTAGATAATAGCAAAATCGAACATTCAATATTTTTAGTTCACTTTTATATCACAAATCTTAATCATGGCTAAGTTTTCAGGATTTTATACAGTTATAGTTTAGAAGAACTAGAGTATAGAGTTACAACATAGTTCGTTAACCCATCCAATACCCATACATAACCCACAGAAACGTCTACGGAGCCCCTATGGATACAAAAGATAAATTATGACAACGCCGACAACAAGGCCCCGACTATACCTCAAAAGTGGAAGTCTACAACAAAAGATGTACGACATAACCCCTTGAAGGAGAAATGGGCTCACCAAGACTTTGAGAGGAGGACACTCCGCTACGCGCGATGGAGCCACCTACATTCATTTAAAAATGTAGCGCCCCCGGCAAATGGGACGTTAGTACCATGGAATAGTACTAGTATGTATAACTAAACACCATCTAGTTAGAAAGAACTTTCATACAAGAATAAGGAAATCACAAGTATAACTCAAGACCTTTAGATGGTCACCACATTATCAAATAAAAGAATTATACAATTTTCACATCATTTTTCCATAGCTTTTAGTTTGGGGCATTTCACACTATTCATCATTGTTCACAATACCACCGCTATCTTGAGCGGAGTCCGATCTCGACCCGATCTGCTAGGTTACCTCATTTGAGACATATACTTCAATCACAATCTCATTTTCCCTTTTTCCGGAATTCAATATCAGCACAATACCACCATGTGTGCGGCATGGCGTCCGATCTCGGCCCGATCGGCTAGGCCGCCTTACCAAGGTGTTTCCCTTTTCCATCAATCATCTCATTTCAATCTTCGTTTGACATATATCATTTCATAGGCACTTGGGGCCACAACTATCACATCATATTTTTGGCACTAGGCCACATTTCACATCATTCCCAATTTCAATGTTAGCTTTGTAATTAGGATAATAGGTGCACACAAGAGCAATTTAAATTGTAAGCATAGATGAGACTTCACATAGATGGCACAACATACGCAGCTTCAATCTTGATTTAAGGTCTAAGCATTTCAATACATGATTCATATTCTTCGCACCTTTTCAAGTTATCAAGAATAGCACATTGATCATATTGAGACACATCTTTCACGCATATAAGGTTGCAACACCAATTCATGTGAAATAACAATCAATACATCAATCCAACTTTAATCTTACCGCATTTACACAAATACCAACGGAGCTCAATTTCTAAAAAGAGGGGGTTTTAGCCATACATACCTCAATAGAGCTTTCCTTAAATTCTTACAAAATTTCGGGACTCTTAGCACTTCAATCTATTTTATAGGAATTACAAATTGAACCAAGAATTAGAGACATGATTAAGATTCTAGCTCATTTGAGCATATTATCAAGCACTAAGTGTGCATTGTGATTTTAGGTCCCTTTGTGAGAAATTTCTTCAATCTTATACTCCAATTGCTATCTTTTTAGTTCACAACCTCCTCATGCCCCATTATCTTTTATGCATGCAAGATTATCAGCCCTTATACCCATGAAACCACTTGCTAATCACTTATTTTAATAGAAATTTCGAAATTATAGATTAGGGCGCAAGTTCTTACCTCTTAGAGTGAAGACCTAGAGATTTTACTTGACAATCTTCAAGGATTTGGGGCAAGAATTGAGTGGGGACTTGATGAAGATCACTCCCTCTCTCTCTCTAGAACTTCCACTCTCACTCTAATTGCAGTAAAATAACATAAAAAGGGTCGGATGGGGTGTTTCTAATGGGATGGGGTCGGGTTTTTAAAAGTTAGAAAATAGGAGCCCCGACACAACCTGCAATCGCATATGCGATCGCATAATGAACATGCAGCCCGCGAAATGGACCGCAAAAAATGGCTTCAAAAACCTGAACAAACTGTCCGAGTATGCGACAGGAATGCGATCCGCATACCTGTTCTGCGGTCGCATAATGCACCGCAGAACTGCCCCTCGCAAAATTCTAAGGGAATTATGCGATGACTATGCGGCCCGCATATTAATTATGCGATCGCATAATTGGCCGCATAGTTGACCTCAAAATTACCATCAAACTGTCTGACTCTGCGGCAACTATGCGGTCCGCATAGCTATTATGCGACCGCATAATGGACCGCATAAATGCACTTTTCTGGAAAACGTTATTTCTTAACTTTTAATGCATAGATCAGTCCAAAGGGTCCGAGCCGAGGCGAGATTTACAAATTTCTAACACGTATTCATAACTTGGCACTATGAGCTCTCGGGTTTTGAGTAGAAATTTTCACGGGGCCTTACAACCATGACCCTGCCCGTCCTTTGTATTAACAACCTGCATTCACAAATCATAGGCTCATATGTTAGGTTACCTGTAATTAGCATTTATATTATTTCTGTCGAGTCAGTATTGATGTCTAAAGGGACCCAACCATTTTGTTCAGCAAGTTGCAGTCCTTTTAAAAGAGCTTTCAGTTCAGCCAAAGTGTTGGTTGTATGTGGTATATTCTCTATATACCCCATAATCCAATCCCCGTTGTGATTCCTGAATTGTCACGACCCCATAACCGACTCGGTCGTGATGGCGTCCTATCATGAAACTAGGCCAGCCAACACATTTCCAACATAATCCACATTTTCATTTAAAACTTAAGTAAAACCATTTTTCAACTGAAATCCGATAAAAGATATAAAGTCAAAATCAAACAAAGCAGAAAATACAAGCCCAACCTCGGGTGTCACTAAGTCATGAGCAATACTACAATAGATCCGAACAAGACAAGACCAAAATAGTTTGGAAATAACAACAATGTAGTAATAGGAAGATAGAGAAGGAGAAAAGCGAAACTGCGATCGCCAGGCAGCTACCTTACTATCTCCGTGAAGTCTGCGACTGGAATAGTCAACAGCCGCTACCGTGTCCTGAGATACCTGGATCTGCACACAAGGTGCAGGGGCTGACGTGAGTACACCAATTAAGTAAGTAACAAGTCCAAACTATGGACTGACAGGTAGTGACGAACCAAAACCTCAACAGGTAATATAATTAAATTGTACAGTAAAGTAGGCATGCTTGCAGTTCAAGTATTCAACTCCATAGTAAATAAATACAATTTGAACGGTGTGGAGTATAAAGCTCAGCAAAACTCTATGTACCAATGCACAGAAGGCATAGAAAATGTACCATGTACCTCCACTCTCAAGTCCTCAACCACTCGGTACTGTATATGGCCATCCGGCCCAGGGAAGATCTATCCCAGAATATATATATATGTACATCACTGACCGCAGCCATCCAGTACCGAGGAAGGCCATTCCATCCCTATGGAGAAGATCCATCTCCAGGTATAAATACTTCGGACAAGATCCATGTCCGGGGAAGATCCATCCCTCAATAATATCAACTGCGCTCACTGGGGGTGTATAGACTCCGGAGGGGCTCCTTTCAGCCCAAGCGCTATAACAAGCCAACAAAGGCATAGTCATTATCCTGCTGCGGCATGCAGCCCGATCCCATACTGTCACTCAATATCAGGCTCTCGATCTCACTTAGTCCTCACTCTCCAGTCTCACACATACGGGCTCAAAATGCCATGATACTAGCCCGAAACAATGATATGATGTGCCAAATAACAATAATCGAGACTGAGACATGATTAATATGCATGAACAGGGCTGAGTACAGAATATCAATGAAGCTAATGATATGACAGCAAGAAACGACCTCTCGGGTCTCAACAGTATCGGCGTGAAGCCTTAACATGATAATTAGCATGATTTACAGCTCATTAACTTAATCACATAATCACAACACAAATATCAGCAAGAAAGAGTCACTAAGCGGTTCCATGGAATGATCCAGGCCGCAATTCTCACGGTGCACGCCCACACGCCCGTCACTTGGCATTTGCGTCACCTCAGTAGTAATCATAGAACACATAGTTCGGGGTTTTGAACCCTTAGAATCAAGTTTGGAAGCGTTACTTACCTCCGAACCATCAGAATTCACATCCGAGGCCTTCTACTCCTAAGTCAACATCCGGTTGACTTTTCCAACTTAAGATTCTAGATAAGAGACTAAGTGTCTCATTCCACTCCACGACCATTCCGAACCCGAACCAACCAACCCGATACGATGAAATATAACTGAACAACATATAAAGAAGCAGAAACGGGGGAAACGGGGCTATAACTCATGAAACGACCGGCCGGGTCATTACATGAATACTCCACCTATTTCTCCTATACCTGGATTACCCTTTGCTGCCCCATCAGTGTTCAGCTTAAAGAAACCTCTTCTGGGGGCTCCCATTTGACATTGATTTGGAATGTCTTTTTGATGTTGTATTTTTTTACCAACAAAAAATATTCATTTGCTTTGGAGATGGTGTTGGCGAAGCTAATTCTATCTTTTTTATTGTTGAACAAGTTGTGATTTCTGCATAGCCAGATATGCCAGAAACAGAGAGGAAGGATGTTTTCCCAAGGAATGTGATCATTAAAGGGTGTGTTCCTAAGCTTGTTCCAAGTTAAGGGTCATTGTTGGGATGAAAAGATGGGGTTCTGTTGCCTACTCTCAATTGAGGCCTTTGATAGCATGCCTTGATAGAAATGGGCTGCATTAATGCATTCAAAGAAGATGTGATCACTTGTTTCTTCAAAATTGTGGCAGAAACAACATTGTGGTTACAGTTAACCCCAATTCTATGAAGAAAACCTCCAGTAGGTAACCTTTTGTGGGTAAGAAGCCAGATGAAGTTTTTGATTTTATTGGGTGTGTGTAATTTCCAGATCTAGTTAAAGTTTCCTCCCTCCTCTATTTCAACATTGTTTTTAGTTTTGCTAAGGAAATAGTAGCCAAAACTGTGGGTTACAGTTAACCCCAATTCTCTGAAGGAAACCTCCAGTAGGTAACCTTTTGTGGGTAAGAAGCCAGATGAAGTTTTTGATTTTGTTGGGTGTGTGTAATTCCAGATCCATTTAAAGTTCCCTTCCTCCTCTATTTCAACATTATTTTTAGTTTTGCTAAGGAAATAGTAGGCAGAGCTGTTGGTGAAGGACCCACTAGGAGTCAGTCCCCGAATTAGCTTGTATTCCTTGGTATGGTTTGGAGGGATGAAGACAGAATTGATCATGTTAGAGATACTTAGGGACAAATCCATAGAGATGGTGGAGAGATCCCAAATCCCTGAGTTGTAGACAATGTCTACTTTGACAATTTCATCATTCTGGGTAAGAGGGCCTTCTATCATGTCCCAAATGGCTGGCTGGTTGGGGATCCAAGCATCAATCAGAAAGCTAACCCTGTTTCCTTGTGGACCACCCACCTGTTTGCCTTCCTGCAAGTATCCCAGCCCTTGAGGATGCATTGCCATGTGGGAGACTTGGGGTATCTAGAGTTCTAGGAGTATGGTTCGAATTATAGTGTTTAGAGATGAGAAATCTAGCCCATAAGCTTGATGTATTGTGAAAGGTTCTCCAGGCCAGATTTGCCAGGGCTGCTTTGTTTTTCCATTGGCCTTCTTTTTTGTAACCTAGTCCCAATTTATTAGATGCATTTTTTTTCCTATTTGGGGTGGTGCCCCAGATAAAATTCCTTGGAATTCTGTCAATTTGGTTGGTGATTTTTATGGGCAAAATGATGTATTGCTTGACATGGTTAGGGATACTATTTAGGGAAGATTTAACCAGGATGGTCCTGCCAGTCATGGGAGGTAAATGCGTTTCTTGTCGTCTTGGGATTGTGGGATTGATCCTTCAATGTATTTCCCTTTATCTTCTTTGATGATTGTGGAGGCATCTTCCTCATAGTATTCATTTTGCTGGCTTACCTGTTTATCTAGGAGCATTTCCTTATAGGAGTATATTGTTGTGCTTTCTTCGATGTCCATCTGATTGTTCTTGTCCGGAGTTCCGGCGGTAGTGATAACAGTTGTGTCCATAAGAGTGAGACCTTCTTCTCTTTGTGAGACCGGAGAGAGAATCCACTTCTATTATGAGTTTTGCAATATTATTATGAACGGTTTAATTCAACTTTATTTGCTACAATCTTTTGCTAAGAAAATTCGTTATGAATTCTTTAGTTTTTTAAATTCGTAGGCTCGTGATATTTTAAAATTTAGTCTCGAATTATAGATTTTTTTCCTTTACCCGTTATCTGCTAAATATACTAGTGAGAGTGAAGCTTAAAAAAAGGGACAAAGATCAATTTAGTGCGTGCTCGAAACTATTCAAATCTGGTAGCTGTAAAAGTGTATAAAATTTAAATTTTTGATATATATAACATACAAAAATATGTATATACACAAAAAAATATACTATATGTTTGGCTGTTATTTTCAGAGCACATATACAATGTCATTTTTTCCTATAATACTCAACTTTTGTCCTTTTCCCTAAATGCGATTCCATCCATAAATTTCCATTCTACATTTATTTTTTTCCATGATCTTAAATAAATTCAAGTTCGTAACCTCAATAACTTCATTCTAATTATGTCACTTCTGAAACAAGAAAAGATTAGAAAAAATATGTCACTATGAACTATATCAAGACAACCACATAAACACAATACAAAACGATTAACAAAAAACAGACATAACTAAATTGTGGCAAAATGATTGAGATTAATCAAATTTAGCCCCATTTGTCTTTTTAAAGATTAATACGTCTGAATCTGAATGCACGTCTGAATATTAAGATGTATATTAAGATTTTTTTTGGTAACTATCAACTTTCATTAATTACCAAGTAGATATTTACAAAACCAGCTAGCTACATACTCAGTCTGCTGTTCATATGGTAAACACATCCTCACTAAGAGAAACTGTCCTATACACATTAACTAATGTCATTGACAATTAACTTGGAAATATAAAATTCTGTAGTGTCATCTTAAGATTTTTATCAGCACGAACATGACAAGTATAGGCTATATCTCTAGCTACAGCATCACTAGTTTTCACTTTCTTCTGTTATTTCGTTCAATCCATATTGCATAGATGAACTCTGTGTATAACAGCTTCAATATTTTTGCTTGTTTTGTCTTTCCTCTTGTTCTTTGTTCTATCCAGGTCTGTAGTTCTCCACCTATCATCATTGATGGCCAATCAGTCTGTATCCATGCCATTAGTTTACTACATACTCTTCTGCTAACTTCACATTCAACAAATAGATGATCCTTGCTTTCCTCTGCTTGTTTGCACATTTGACAATTTGTATCTATCTGTACACCCCAGCTTTGTAGTCTTGTAGCTGTGAGTAATCTGTCTTGAAATTGAAGCCATGAGATGAAGATTGCTTTTGGTCTTCCTGCATTCCCACACATTAAGTTCTTCCAGGTGACTTTTGGTAGCTCTCCTATCATTTTCAGATAAATGATCCTAATCATGCTCCTGTTCCCTAATGCCTTATGTTCAACATTACACAATTCCTCTCTTGCCTTGAATATTTTCTTTACCAAAATCCAGCTTGCTTGTTGAGGTATGGGCATATCTGTTATCTGCTTCCCTTTTATATAGTACTCATGTATCCATTTGATCCAAATAGTATTTTTCTTACAATGCAATTCCCAGCAGGTTTTAACTATAGCTGCTTTATTCCAGATTTTCAGATTTGTGAGATTAAGTCCTCCAGCTGCTTTTGGCACACGCATTCTGCTCCAGGATGCCAATGCCTTTCTAGTTATTTCATTTGTTCCTGACCAAATGTAACTTGTGCAGTATGCTTCTATGGCCTTCATCACTTTGGCAGGTACTATGAACATCTGTGCCTAATAAGATTGAACTCCAAATAGAACTATCTTCACCAGTTGCACACGACCAGCATATGACAGTTTCTTTGCTACCCATGAAGTCACTTTTGCAATGATCTTGGATATTAATGATTGCCATTCTAACATCTTTAGCTTCCTTGTAGCCAGTGGGATCCCTAAATATCCCAGCAGTTGCTTAATATCCTGCCTAAGAGGGTTTGCTACTCCACCAAAATATATAGCACTCTTTGACATATTAGCTTGTAAACCTGAAGCATCTGTGAAGTTACCAAACTTGATGTACATTAAGATTAAAACTTCTAGATCTGAATATTAAAATATGTATTAATATCTGAATGCTAAATAATTAAGACTTATTATTTTTCCAACACCCGAATGTATAAAATTTATCTTTATTTGAAATTAATAAATAAAAACTTCAAATAAAATACTAATTTCAGGTTATTTTAAAAAAATACTTTATTAATAGAATATTAAATTAATTAGTATTTTATTAATAGAATACAATTTTGTATTCTCAAACAAGAATACACAAAATACAAAATGATTAACCAAAAAAGGACACAACTAAATTATAGAAGAAAGATTGAGATTAATCTGATTTATTAGATACACTCATCATCATCATCTTCTTCTTCTTGTCATCACCCTTTTAAAAAAACCAGTAATTTTTCCAGATCTTGACACTCTGGCAGTATTATCTTGAGTACAACAAAATTAACAAAAAATAGGAAAAAAGGGGACAAAAATGGATTATTACAAAGAAAATAGGGAGAAAAAGTTAGAATCAAGAAAATCCATGACCGATACCCCAACAACACCACTACTTGCCAACTCCTATCAAAACCACAACCGCCACTTCTATTTTAACCGCTTTAATTCATTTCCTAATTCCGCCGTTGAAATGACCACAACTGCCCCTCCTAAGCATCTTCGTTCCGTGTTCCTTGGTGTTGATGTTGGTACTGGTAGTGCTCGTGCAGGTTAGGTTCTTTTTTTTTTATTTTTTAATAATAATTGTTGAAGTATTTTAGTTTATTGCTTGTGGGTATGAGTTAATTGTGATTTTTTTTTTTTTGGTTTTTGAGATTGGTTATGGTGATAAAATAATGGGATTTTTGTGTAGACCTTGACTAGTTGACTTATTGCTTTGAACTCATAGCTAATCTTAGTTACTGGGTTTGCAATATATGGTCTAAGCAAAAGTTACTGGGCCCGTGACTAATGATCTAGCTCCGCCTCTTGAAGTATGCAAGTTTAGTGCTTGTTGATATGACTTAATTGTGATTGGTTATTTTGGGTTTTGAGATTGGTTATGGTGAAAAAATCATGGCTTTTTTGTGCTGACAGTAACTTTTGCTTATATTCATCAATTTGTGTGCATTTCGTAATGAAAAACAACAACAATGGCTTAGTCGTAAACAAGTTGTGTCAGGTACATGAATCCTCATTGGCTATGAGGATTCATTTCATGAATTGGTTACTGGCCTAATCCTCCTCCTTTATATTCACTTGGGACCGGCAATGTGAGCAAGTTCATACAGGCGGAGACATTTGTTAATGAAAAAATGCACCCAAATTTGGTAATGCACTTGTTGGTGTCACTTTATTTTGTTTTTTTTGGGGGTTCGAGAATGATTATGGTGAAAAAATCATTTTTTTTTGACCTCGGGTTAATGGCTAATTTTTGGTTTTATTTTTCATTATTGGTGGGATGAAGTTGATTATGATTGGTGTTGCTATGTTTTGAAATTGGTTGTGGTGAAATATTCATTGAGTTTGTGAACATATGCTTAATATTTATTCATTTGTGATTGTTTATTCAAGTCGATATTTTGATGTTAGTGATGGCAATGGCGGAGCCAGGAATTCTAGCAAGGGGATTAAAAAAAATACAATAATGTCATACATGTTATTTGAACCTATAACCTAAAGTAATCTTGAATCCCCTTTACCTTTAACACTACACTGGAAGTTTCTCTTATATTAAGGAGTTTCAAAAGCTTAGAAATAAATAAAAGAAATTGTTTTTATTCTATTTGCATAGTATAACTATTCAGTGAAAGGGATTCAATTGAAACCCCTTCCCAATAGGTAGTTCCGCCCCTGAGTGATGAGTATGCTGCTGGATGGTATAAGCAATTCTGATTGGTATTATAGGTTTTAGGATGGGTTATGAATCTTTTTTGTGTTCATCGTAACTTAGCTTTGAGTTCAGCAGTTTGTGTTGCAGCTACTGGAAATTTGAATGATATGCGAGGCAAGTGTATTATGTTTCTGTACGTTGGATGAGAATAGTGATTCTATTTCCAGTCTTACCTGGGTCTCACACTTGTTCAATGGAAAGATGATTGGTTTGGGCATTTGTACTGTTTTTGTAGGATTGTTTCATCCAAAATATACCGGGACTTGAATTCTAGAGTCTTTCGCACTGTGTCGTTAGTGCATATAGAGTTGGTGTCGATTTGGCGGGGATCATGCAATCTGTATGCATGAGCTAGCGTCACATTATGGCATTCATTATTGGTTTGAAAAGTTTTTGTTCATGCTCTTCAAGTAGCCCCTAGGAAGAGAGAGGTGGTAAACGCACAATGCAGCTGGGAATTTGGTCAACATGATTTGAAAAAACTTTCTGCTTTCTTCTTTTTGTTTGTTTCAGATGAATAAATGGTGCTCTCAATAAAAATATAGTTTATGTTGGAGAGAATTTGCAGAAAAAAAAATTCTTTGCTAGGAGAAGTTCTACGGCCTACTTTATCGAACTGGTCATTCATGTACTAGTTGACATTGCATTGACCAGACACTTTATTTGGTGATAGGTTACTAGTGAATAATGATTGATGAAGAAGTTGACAGACGTGTCATAGGTCATGCCACGCTGAAAAACTTTAATAAAGTGTATGTATATCTAGGTACACTCTACCCTCCGTGGTAGGGGTAAGGTCTGCGTACACTCTACCCTCCCCAGACCCACTTGTGGGAACTCACTGGGTGGTTGTTGTTGTAGTTGTATATCTAGAACTTCAGTTAGTGAATTTAGTATTTCAGGAGTTTGAGCTTCAATCTTGCAGTAACCTGATGCTGCTTGATGTTATTATCTCTATATACAAATATGTTTCTTAATCTACAATAATTATAAAAAAAATTATAGAAATAATCTTAAGCTTTAATCTTGTTCATGAGCTATTGTAGTTCTTTTCTTCAACAAAGAGTGGGAGGTGGTATCATCCTTACAAGTACAATCTACTTGTAGACCTTTAGTTGCAGTCAGCCTAAATGTTAAATGGAAAATAGATGTTCATCAGAAGCAAAAAGTGCAGAAACCCTTTGAAAGATGTTAACCAATGAAGAAAAAATATGAAGAGAAAGCTCTTCTTATGATGGCTTTAGAATGCACAAAGAGACCCCTGTGTTGTTAAGTTATATTCTTCTAATCCATATTCTTTTATGCTTTTTGTCAACTCTTCTTTGTCACTTCCAGTAAATTAAAGATGCAAGCATTTGTAACTTATTAGAGGTTTTATTTGCCAAAACATGACTGCTACTATGTGCATGAACGATGAATTGCCATGTTACATATTTTCTCCCGAACATTCTCTTCATAGTTGCCTCTCTAGTAAGGACCTTAATGTATTTCCTAATCAGGACACAGTTAACAAATTGAGGGCAGCCTGCTAAAGTACAAGCCTTTTCATATTTGGGCAACAAAATTGTGTTGGCTTTTAGGTCTATGTATGATGTCAAGCTTGCGTTGCTATAGTAAATGCTGATTGGTTATATGTAATTAATGTTAAGATTTCAATTTAATGCAGGTCTCTTTAATGAGGAGGGGAAGCTTCTAGGTTCTGCCAGTAGCCCAATACAGATATGGAAAGACGGTGACTGTGTTGAGGTCTGTCAAGTAAAGATAACTACCTTAAGAATAGACATTCCTTTTTTATGCTTTTCTTCTTTGTCTATATGTTTGATTTCCCTCAATCTTTTTTGGTCAATCTTTGGTGGTTGTGTCACATTACAATATATTACTTGATACTTGATAGTAATATGTTTTTAGAAGATATAAATGAGAAAACTGTTCTATGTTTTGCCTTTGCTATTAAAGAATTAGTGCTTGTTCTTCCTTTTCAGTTCTTTGTGTTTCTGATTTCATTTATGTGGTTCTTCAAATCCAGCAATCCTCGACTGATATTTGGCTAGCAATCTGCACTGCTGTAAAAACAGCATGTTCCCTCGGAAATGTTTCCAAGGAAGAAGTTAAGGGACTGGGGTTTGCTGCTACTTGTTCTCTTGGTATGCAGTCACTAACTGCTGATTTGCATCTTAGTGAATCTGTCCAGTGTGTTGATTGAGGTATATGAGCAGAATTATGGTAGTAAGTAACATGGATGGATTGGTTCCTCTGTGCAGTTGCTGTTGATTCTGAGGGTGAACCTGTCACGGTTTCATGGAGTGGTGATACTAGAAGGAATATCATAGTGTGGATGGATCATAGGGCTGTAAAACAAGCTGAGAGGATCAATGCCTCTAACTCACCTGTATTGCAGTACTGTGGTGGAGGCGTTTCCCCCGAGATGGAGCCACCAAAGGTACATATACTTATAGGAGGCCTGCTGTTTTATGTCATCTTTTTCATGAATGAAATTCTTGATTCTGTAAAGTAATATGTATGGTTATAGCTCCAATAAAAAGGAGAAAAGTGAGTAATTCTCGTCCTCTAAGAGTTGTCAAAAAATGAAAAACTTAACCTCAAACTAAGAGGTGCAACACGGATGATAAGTGAAACAAAAGGGCACCATGGTTCCGTAGATTTTTGGCTTTATAAATTTAAATAAATAGCTCCACTAGTTGCGCTATAAGAGTTACATATGCAGATTGATGTGATCTCACTATACTAGATCCGTTTTGGAACTCATCCCATTTGACTGTTCATCATGTATTGAATTTCTTCAAATTAACAGATGTAGACACTACTAATTAGAGAAGTCTTATTTTTCCGTACTTCTAAGTTTTCTCTTGACACATTCTATGAAATGTTCCATCTCAGTAGGCTTTAAGGAAGCTCCTTGTTTGATTAGGAAATTTATGCTTTTTTGAGGCCATCACTTTATCAAACAACAATGTATCCAGATTCATTTAAAATCCAAGAGATGTCCACCTAAGAGGAACATAAGATCCTGTAGACTGGTTGGCATTCCCTGATTGAACTTGGGCAGGAAAAAACTAGTCTGTGTTATGCTGCACCTAACTGTCTGATAATTAATAATCTGTTTTCCATATGGTTTGGAGCAAAAGCCGTCGTAGCGTTTTGCTTTTCATTTTTTTGCTCTTCTTCTCCTGGGAGCACCAAGGAGAAGAAATGGTTGGAGGAACTTAACAGATACTGAATTAGTACTTTTTGCTGATAATTTAATGCCAGAAATTACCAATATCAGCTGAATCCTATGAAACATGTCCAAATAGAGTACAGTACATCGAAAGTAGTTACATGCTTACATTCTTGATGATCAGGTGAGTTGTAGACGTTTTCACTTCGGATGACCCCTCTTATCTTGGTAATTGCGTAGCATTAGGAGACCAAGGTAGTGCTAGTTCAGTATGAAGCTCTTAAGCCCCGAGCCACATACACCTTTGCTGAACCTACCAAGAAAAAAGGTGCAGGAGTACGAGAGTAAGAAGCAATAGAATAAAGTTCCCATCCTTGACATGCGCTTGCTTTTCTGTGGTCCTGAATGATACTTTTGGAATCCTGTGGAATGACTGACGTTATTGGGGATGAGGACATGCATACCTTCTTTACCTTGTAGTGAATGAGTATCAGAAAACACCTGTACCTTCCTTCTGAATCGGATGCTGGCGAATGAGTGTGCGTTGTTTATACATCTTGCTCTTGACATCTTTACGCTTCTTGCTTCTACTGTATGAAGTGAAAAAGGAAAAGTTGAAGTTTCTAATTACTTTCTTGATCATCATATCTGATATGCTTTATCTACTACTAGTTGATACAAAGTTGTTTTTACAGCTCTTGTGGGTGAAGGAAAATCTCCAAGAATCCTGGTCAATGGCATTTAGGTGGATGGATCTAAGTGATTGGTTAACATACAAGTAAGAAATAGCTCATGAACCATAGCTTTTGAGTTTTAAACAGGAAAAGGTGATTCCATCTATTCTGTTAACTTATTAGAGCAACAGGAGATGACACAAGGAGTCTATGCACCACCGTCTGCAAATGGACATATCTAGGTCACGCGCACATGCAGCAGATAAATGAGAAAGATTCCCGTGATATGGAAGCTTGTGGATGGGATGATGAATTCTGGGAGGAGATTGGTTTAGGTGATCTTGTTGATGGACATCATGCTAAGATAGGTATATTTGAAGCTTCACCTAAATTACCGAAATGTATGACCTGGAAAAATTCATGCAACTAACTCTGTTGCAAACTTGTTAATCTCTATTTATCATCTTATCTGAAGTCATGCTACAATATGCGACTTTTGAAAGTCATTGAGAATTGAGCATTGAGTTGCTGGAATAGATACAGCCCACCTCTCATAAGATTAGGGATTAGTTGAGGATTAATAAAGTGAATGGTTGGTCCTCTCTCGTAAAAAAAGAAAAGAAAGGAAAAATAACAAATATCTGCATCAGTTCACGTTAGGTTGCCATCAGCATTTTACTGATGCACCTCCTGGCAAACAGTGGTAGTTTCTGCTTAGCATCCTTTTCCTTCATTTATTAATTCTTTCTTTTCTTTTTTTCTTGTTCTCTTTTTCTGTTATCTTTTTATTTATGGTTTTGTACTGTTTCTAGTTCATATATGGATTGTTTAGGCTAATTGTCTCAAAGGGTCAATATTTATTTATGTTGCTCATTTGGTGGAAGATCTTTTGATCTTAAGAACTGCTTAGTTATTCTTATCATGATTTTCTACTAAAAATGTGCAGGCCGAAGTGTAGCATTCCCTGGTCATGCATTGGGTTCGGGTTTAACACTGGATGCTGCAAAGGTGAAGAATTCATAAGAATCGCATTGCATCTTGAATTCGTGATTATTAGCAAAAGTCAAAAAAAGGACACATTCATTCCTAATTTTGTGGATTTTGACGGTTATAAGTGCCTTACTTTCCTCATGCTTTTGAGTTAATTTTACTAAGGTGCTGCTTATGTTTCAGGAATTGGGTTTGATGGCGGGAACACCAGTAGGTACTGCACTGATAGATGCTCATGCTGGTGGTATCGGTGTAATGGAAAGTGTGCCTGCATCAGATTCTGAATCTATAGGTTGTTATTATTGAGTAATCTTTTGGACTATGTTGAATGATTAAAATATCTTCACATATATTGTCAACTAGATTTACTTATCGATGGAGTGTTGCTGTATTTTTGAAAGTTGATGAGGATGCTATAAGTAGGCGTATGGTGCTCGTATGTGGTACTTCCACATGTCACATGGCTGTATCCAGGACAAAGTTATTCATACCTGGAGTTTGGGGACCTTTCTGGTCAGGTACACCTCCACTTTGCAATGTACCTCTGTTCTTCAAACTATTTATGTACAAATGGTGGAATTGATAACTATCAAAATTTACTGCTACTTTCTTCCAACTAAGGACGGAGATAATTATCAAGATTTAGGGGTCGCGTGCATATGCATAGTCGAAATGATCTTACTAATGCTTACAAGCTGTATAAGAATTACTTATGATTACATATTAGGTTCTGCATTTAGTTGAAGCATTAATCTAGGAGGGTTCCCATATTTTTATCTGATATGCTACTGCTTTTATTTTTTTTTTTTTTTTGGAAAATATTATCCAACTGGAAGTATTGCAACGAAAAAAAAAGGCTGAACTACATTACAGTTTCTGCAGAACACAACTTTCTCTCCTTAACTCCAGGCCCTGGCTAAACACTAAGTAGGATAAAAATTCAGGGTTTGCAACTTCTTCTTTATCGTAGGTTTTGACTGGCCCCGATAGAAGATCTCCTACAATAGTTTTGATGATATGCTCAGTACTCCTGCTTTTTCCCTGGAAATTCTCAGATTTCTTTCTTTCCAAAGATGATACACAGTGCCAGCTAGCCATTCTGAGTATATGATTGCGGGCAGTTTTCCCTTTGCAATTGGTCATCATCCACTGCAGTTCTTTTCGCCATCCTAGAGGATGTCTTCTAATCCCTTGCCACTGCAGAATGTTGCTCCATATATTTGCAGAAAATGGACATTGAAAGAATAAATGAGAGGTAGTCTCTTATTGTGAAGAGCACAAGGAACTTTCTTGGTTAATACTTATTCCCCACTTAGCCAACCTATCTTTGGTATGCAATCTTTCCCATGCCGCTATTCTTAGTATAAAAGTCCATTTAGGAGCACCAATATTGTTGCATATGATCCTCCTCTAGGACACCTTCTGAAACTCACCAAGCAATTTATGATACTTTCTCCTTATGGAAAAAGTTACCAAGGTATTAATCTCTGCTGGCTCATACCCTACTTCCTCAAAGTACTTCTTGGCTTTAAACACTTTTTGAATCACCCATGAAGCTTGCTTAGGATATACCTCCTCAATGTGCCTACCTTTTATATAATAAATGTGTACTCATTGTATCCAGAGTTTGTCTTTTTTCATGCTTAGATTCCAAAGTAATTTGGCAATAGCAGTTTTATTCCATGTAAGAACATCTAACATGCTACTGCTTTTGTTACAAAGCAAATGATGTTTTGTCATTTTGGTTTTGCAATATTTTCAGCAATGGTGCCTGAATACTGGCTCGCTGAAGGAGGACAGAGTGCCACTGGTGCATTGCTAGACTATATTATTGAAAATCACGTTGCATCTCCACATCTTGCAAATCGTGCTGCATCTCGAAGTAAGATGACATTGATGTGTCATTTACGAAAATATGTGTGGTGCTCCTTGTCAAATTCTCTTCTTAGTTACACACTTCAACTCACATGCAATGTGATTTTTGCTATTTCCTTTGTTGAAAGCTCCTCCTGCTTACCAGTTAAAGTCTATTCTCTGCTAGGAATCTCAATATTTGACTTGTTGAATGAGATATTGGAATCAATGAAGCAAGATGAGGGATCGCAATTTATATCTGCATTGACTAAGGATTTGCATATCCTCCCAGATTTTCATGGTAACAGGTATAGTGATGAAGAATTGTTCTTAAGTTTTTCACCTCGATTCCCTAACTATCTGCTCTAAAATACACGCAAAATTTCTATTCAGGTCCCCAATTGCAGACCCGAAGTCGAAAGGGATGATTTCTGGTTTAACACTTGACACTAGTGAAAAGCAGCTGGCACTTCTCTACCTTGCGACAGTACAGGGCATTGCATATGGAACCCGCCATATAGTAGAGCACTGCAATGCTAATGGACACAAGGTAAGGACTCATATCCTGATACTACTATGTATCTTTTACTGTGGAATTGCTATTGCTCTCTTTTTTAGAAACTTTTACATTTTTGTACTCTGATAGCTTATGTAGTTTCTGATATAAAAAAGCAGTTGCCAAAAATTACATTTCCAGATTCATGCCTTGTGATAATTTTAATGTATAAAAGAAGCAGCTATGAAGGAAGTTTCTTAAAAGTTATCACATGGTTATCAGTCTGTAATGATGTCAATACCTAGCCAATTATAACTATCTTGGTCTAATATCACTGCCTTCATTTGGAAGCTTAAACAATTGGGTGGGATATGAGATTTCTTCCTGACTTTTTTGGTTCTGTAGCGCATGAATATGACATTTGGCAGCAAGCATATGCATCTTTGACAAGACTTGGACTGTTAATAGTTGGTATTCAAAGGAAAGATTTTGTGGTGACAGTGGTCGGAGGTTAGGATGTGGCGGATAAAGAACCTAGTAATGGATTGTTTGTCTTTCAGAATTTCTTATTGATCACTTTGATCTTCTATGTTGTTGCTTTTATTATGCTGGGAGCTTTCAGCATAAAGTATACATGCCTTCCATTTTGATACCTGAACCAATATTTACTGCCTTGCTTGAAGTGATCTTCTTCCTTATATTGTTTCTTCATGTTCAGATTGACACCCTACTTGCCTGTGGTGGACTTGCAAAGAATCGCCTATTTGTTCAAGAACATGCGGATATTATTGGTCTCTCTCTCTCTCTCTCTCTCTCTCTCTCTCTCTCTCTCTCTCTCTCTCTCTCTCTCTCTCTCTCTCTCTCTCTCTCTTATGCTGCTTATCAATGAGTTATGTAATATACATGAAGTGGATGAATATGTGAACAGGTTTGTGGATGCATATATTCTGTGCATGATTACATTGCAAGAGAATATTAAATATGTCATTCCCAATCAGTTAGTCAGTTTAGTTGAAGCAAATTTAAATCGAACACTAAAGTTACAGTACCCGGTGGTCTTGGAGCTGCTAACTGGCAATTAGGTTTAGAAGAGCATCTTGTATCTCTGTGCTTTTCGGTATCTGTTCTAGTTCTTAAAGTGGATCATGGCCCAGCTATATTTGTACAATGCACTGTCCTTCCATCCTTGTTGACGCCAGCAAAAATATAAAAAGCTTGCTTAATATCCTCGTACCTCATTGTTGACGCCAGCACAAAATTGGAAGCTTGCATCATATCCTCGCTTGTGGACCTCCTCTAGAACAATAAGAAATGAAATAGAAGGAAATAACCTGAAACACCAAGTTAAGAAGTGCTAGATTTCTATGGATGGTAGTGAATCCTAAACTTTCCCTTGAGCTTCCCAATTGCTGAAAAGGGTGTGTTATAGCTTTCAATTTGTTATCTTTCAGTATCTGCATGAAGCCTTAACCTTGGTACTGAATAATCCATCTGTGTGTTTTGGATATGTTAATCAATTCCAAGCTGTATTATATCTTGTGCAGGTTACCCTATCATTCTTCCACGCGAAAATGAATCTGTGCTGTTAGGCGCTTCTATTCTTGGTGCTGTTGCTTCAAAGAAATATTCTACTGTTCGTGAGGCCATGAAAGCAATGAATGCTGCTGGTCAGGTGTGTGCGAATGTCGTACATTATTTACATGCTTAATTTGAAAAGAAAGAGCAGTTGACTAATTACACAGAAGAGGAACCTTTAATCATAGCTTTTTCTTTATTCTTTTTAGAACTATTTTTTTTATTGTCAGTTTCTTCTGTCTAGATCTTGTTGGGATAGATTAAATGTTCCGCAAAGTCCTTTACTGCACCATCATGTTACTTGCTTAGAGGCTGTCTTGTTTGCTTCATCCCGATAATCTAATGGAAGATCTCCTCCTCTTCCCCCTTCACCGCTACCCTCCTTGGCGCCATACATCTTTGCGAAACCAGATTATAGCAGTTTTATCCTCCGGTATATGACTAGACCTTGTGCATACCAATTCGAAAGAAATTTGGAAAAAACTCGTAACCCTTCCCAATATTCTCCTTCTTCCCTCAAGCTTTCAATTTGCCTTGTTGTTCTTATGGGTTTCATGTGGTTGATGGCAGGTTGTGTATCCATCTAAAGACCCAAAAGTGAAGAAGTACCACGATGCCAAATACAGCATCTTCCGCGAGCTTTATGTGCAGCAACAGAAGCATCGTTCACTTATGACCGAGGCTTTGTCATGAGATTTTTCCTCTTGCATTTCTTTGACCTTTATTTGGTGTATAAAAGGAATTTGAAGATGTATCACTAATTCAGCAATTATCAAGTGTACAGTTGAATTTTTTTTTGGACCTGTTCATGTCATATGCTTTTATTTTTCTTGGGGGATCTTTCAGTTTTAGTGCCAATTGCGACATTCCATTGAGATAATAGTTTGATAAAAAATCTTTTTAATTAACATTCTCAATGACCTTTCGTGCCCTAATTTCCAAACAAAGTGAAGTTTTGATATGTCTTGTAGACTAATCGTATGTCAATTCTTCACTAGTTTGAGCCGTTGATTAACCATTCTACAAATGACTAGACATCATATGTATGAAGACAGAAACATATCAATGTGTTCCCATCTGTCTAGTGAGTTTAATTTCTGTAAAATGAGAGTGTAATAGAAGATTTACAATTTATTGAATCAAAATCAATCTATCTGCTGATGTGAGCAATGAAGGAATTGAGCTCTAGTTGAGAAACACCTCCTTCATTTCGTGATTGCCAAACTGTCACGACCCAAAATTCACTGGTCGTGATGGTACCTAACCCAACCCGCCGGGTAAGCCAATTACTCTATCCAATTCCAATAATATTTAATAAGGCAATTTAAACAAGAGATTATCTAAATCTTATACACTTTCCCAAGGACCGGTAGTACAAATCATGAGCTTCTAAGAATAGAATTTAAAAAGCTGATATGAAGTAAATACATCTTCTGTTTGAAAAGTACATAAATAGAGTTTTTATAAATCTACGGCTGCCATGAAGAAGAGGCGGCTACAGCCGGAACGCAGGTATATCTTCAAATCCAGCTCCCATCGAACACAGCAACCTTAGCAGCCAACATCTGCACGCAATGTGCAGAAGTGTAGTATCAGTACAACCGACCCCATGTATTAGTAAGTAACAAACCTAAACTTAGGGTGAAAGTAGTGACAAGCTGGAACATAGGTCGGGTGCAACACGAATAACCAACAACAGTTCATAACAATGTAAAGCAATTAAATGAAGAAGTAGCTTAGAGATAAAATGCTCAGCCTTTTCATAGTTTTTTGAAAATAGTTTCGCTTTTCAAGTATATCAGTGAAAACCCAATCCTTTACCGAAATCGTCGAAAATATGAGTAAGTTTGAAAACTGTAATTTTCCCAAAAACCTTTCATCAGGTAAATGTTTCGTTTTCATATAGCATGAGGAAAGTGCATCTCTATGCCTACATGTCAAGATACAGGTAAAATCATGAAATATCACCAAAACCGGGCAACAAAAGGAAATGCATCTCTATGCATGTATCTCAAGTACGTATGTCAAATGCAATGCCTCTCAGTGATGAACTCATGTACTCACACTCTCAGAGTACTCAATCTCACTATCTCGCATTTCTCTCTTACCGTGCTCAACACTCAGCACACTCAATCACTCAACACTGTACAATACTCGTTGCGGCGTGCAACCCACTCCATATATATTGCGATAAGGCTCGTTGCGGCGTGCAACCCGATCCATATATATATACATAGTCAACTACGCTCACTAGGGGTGTGCAGACTCCGGAGGGGCTCCTTCAGCCCAAGCGCTATAACGCTGCAGCGTGCAGCTCAATCCCAAAAGATGTAATCAATAGAACATGCTGCGGCGTGCAGCCCGATCCCATAATATCACTCTCACTCAGGCCCTCGGCCTCACTCAGTCATCAAACTCTCCAGTCTCACTCACGGGCTCACAATGTCATGAAACTAGCCCGACAACAATGATATGTTGTATCAATAAACAAAACCGAGACTGAGATACGATGTGAATGCATGAATATGACTGAGTACGAAATATCAGTGAAATCAGTGAGATGACAGCAAGAAACGATCACTATGGGTCCTAACAATATCATCATAAAGCCTAAACATGATATCTAGCATGATTGACAACTCAGTTACTTTACACATGGTGGAAATACAGATATTAACAAAATGGGGACACTATATAGTGCCATGGAAACAACGGAGTCACAATTCACAGGGTGCATGCCCACACGCCCGTCACCTCATCATCAGCCACATAACACGTAATTCGGGGTTTCATACCCTCATCACTAAGTTTAGAAGAGTTACATACCTCGAACAAGCCAATTCCAATACCGAGCAAGCCAAGCGATGCACCAAGAATTCCATCTTGCGCATTCCGACCTCCGAACGGCTCGAAACTAACCAAAAACAACTCAAATACATCAGACAATGCTAAAGGAACCAATCCCAATCGAAAAAGGTCGAATCATTAATCAAAAGCCCAACCCGGGCCTGCACCTCAAAAACCGATAAAACTCACAAAATCCGACAACCCATTCAATTATGAGTCCAACCATACTAATTTCATCCAATTCTGACTCCGAATCGATGTTCAAAACTCAATTACTCACTTTAGAAAAGTTTTTGATAAAAATCCTCAATTCTCAAATCAAAATATGGATTAATTCAAAAATAAACTTCTGTGATCATATTAAAATACAAAAATTGTAGTTATATACTGACCCCCATGAAAAGACGAGAAGAACTCCGCGAACATCACCTCAACCGGAGCTCTAGAACTCAAGATATGCTCAAATACCAAAAGAACACAATCTAATTTTTTTATACACAGGATTTTCGCTTTTGTGATAAAAACTCTGCACCTGCGCATTTCCAGCTGTCATTTCCGCTTTTGTGGATCATTTTTCGCACCCACGGGGCCGCAGATGCGGACCCAACTTCGCATATGTGAAACACCACCACCAGTTCTCTTCTCCGACACTAAAATGAGCATAACTCCCACATACGATATCCAAATTCGACGATTCTTTTTGCTGTGGCTCCGTAATTATAGATACGGATCTAATGATTCAATCAAAACAGAAATTGGATCTTATTTTCTTAATGTGGTACCATTTATACTTGAAGAAACGACGCCGAAACATCAAAAACAAGCGCAACACAACCCAAACCTATCGGAAACTCACCCGAGCCCCTCTGGACCCCGTTCGAACATACCAACAAGTCCCATATCATAACACGGACCTACTCGAGGCCTCAAAACACACATAATAACATCGAAACGACGAATCACACCTCAATTTGAAATCAATGAACTTGAAACTTCAAACTTCCACAACCGATGTCGAAACCTATCAAATCACGTCCGATTGACCTCAAATTTTGCACACAAGTCACATTTGACATTACAGACCTTTTCAAACTTCCGTAATCGAAATACGACCCCGATTTCAAAGATTCCACTCCCGGTCAAATTTTCTAAAATCCCAACTTTTCGCCATTTCAAGTCAAATTCTAGTACGGACCTCCAAATCACAATCCGGATGTGCTCCTAAGTCCAAAATCACCCAACGGAGCTAACGGAACCATCAGAAATCCAATCCGACATCAAATACTAAGAAGTCAAACTTGGTCAAACCTTTCAAATTAAAAGCTTCTAGCTCAGAATCATTCTTCTAAATAAATTCCGAATAACTTGAAAATTAAAACCGACGATTAACATAAGTCATAATACATCATACAGAGTTACTCTTGCCCTCAAACAATCGAGCGAAGTGTAAATGCTCAAAACGACCGATCGGGTCGTTACATCCTCCCCCACTTAAGCATACGTTCGTCCTCGAACGTGCCCAGAGTTGTTCTCAAGCCATCAACCGCAGTGTAACCTTACCATGCACATACCCGGGGGTGATCCCACGTCACTCTATCCCATATAGGTCGGATAACACAACATAATTGAAAGTTCGTAATTCAACCTAACCCATAAACCTTAGAACCAAATTTTTCACATCCGAAATTTTCTATAAGATCAGAATCTCGCATCTACACACTGTATAAGTCTGAAAATGCTGTAATCAAAAACCAAGATGTAATCACATGATATACCGTATAACTCAAATACACATAGCGATAATTTCTAATCACAGTAGCTTCTCAAAATAACCCAATACCAGTAATAAACCTCATATCAAGCAAAGCCTCGTTCTAAAACATTGTACACTACCGATGATGAAAGAAATATGCAGAAACTCATAACCATTCATCAGATCAACCAGTTGTGGAACTCCCTCTCTTTCGATAGGAACTATAGCAAATTTCTATGCGGATCAACGACAACATCCTTCCAAATATACCGCAATCAGATCCGATAGCACCCATTCTAGGTCCGATGACCTCATCTCATCTAACATAATCACTCTAGTGACATGCCACATCAATAGAATCTAAAGCCACAACCCGTGCAATCTGTGCACCAGTAAGCAACAATCCAAATATACTCAAATCATAGAAAATGACTCAAACGAGAGAACTGTCCCGCAAGCTTAACAAGTACTGCCACAACGTAATGCCGAAAATCCATCACACAATATAGGACCATCACACGAATCTAACGCAAAGGTTCATACCTCAACATAACTTCGCTGCAATGCGTGACCCCATCCAGACACTGGTCCATGGCATATACCTCAAGCCACCTTGCTCAAAATTAACAACCACGCACGATTCGACATCAAGTTCCCAAAGTGCATTACCATAACCACAGAGAAGCAAATGACACAATGCCACACAAGCCCAAAAGAACATAACCAATGTGCAATCAATCATGCAACACCCAAATACCCATCTCGCTCAAATTTTGCTATAAAGCCCAAATAGAACCGCACCGCACGTGCATATAACCAACGAATCACAACTCCTCGTAGCATAGAAGAGTAACTCACATATCATTTAAGAACATGAATAAGCTCAACAATAACCGAATGGTACATCCCTCACAATTGCAGTATGGAGCCAACGAATCCGATTCGGTGTAGAATACACATCCCAATTGAGCCTACTGATGGACCCCCGAATCAACTCTAGTCATCCACAAATAGATAAATAACCCTCCGAAGATCCACAATGACCCAACCATAACACATACCATCCTATGACTAGCTTTGACCATATTTCCACGGTCTACAACCACGAAACAATCTACTCATGAGAACTCCCAATCTCCAATTTCTTAGAACACACGAATCACCATATCTGATCCCAACTCCACCGCCCGAATGTCGAACACATCTCTCATACAAGATCATCCCACGAGAAATACTTCTAAAATTCTCCCGTGCCACATAGCAAAATTTGAATAGCAGCAGTCAATCAACTAGGAGAGTGCCACAATACCAATGAAGTATCTATAAATCAAAACAGGTTGCCCCTTCTGAAAGGTACACTCTTAACAAGCCATACCAAACGGTAATATCATTTACCTAGTCATCTGAAACCGTCCATGCTGCCTAAGGACTCATGACTTTCCCTTCAAAACTGAACCGTGACCTTACACGTGCAAATATCAATCCTACACAACACACCGCATATACCATGCCATGTGATGACCCAAAATGTCATCTCGTATTTTAGAACCCAATTCGGGGTTCTGAGGCCTTCAAAACCTCATTTTCCTTCTCCTCGATTTGTGTGCACAATCCGAGCGCATTTCCGGAAAGACTTTATGTGAAAATTTGAGAAAATATTAAGCTTTGCCTTTAAAATTGATTTAAGTTGATTTCAGTCAACATTTTGAGTAAACGGACCCGGACTCATGATTTGACGGTCCCAGAGGGTCCGTAGAAAAATATGGGACTTGGGGTGTATGCTAGGAATTGAATTCCGAGGTCCCTAGTCCGAGAAATGAATTTTTGAAGAAAATTGTTAAACTGGAAATATAATGGTTTTTAGAAATTGAATAATGTTTGAACTTGTTGGTATCGGGCCCGTATTTTTGGTTCTGGAGCCCGGTACAAGTCCGTTATAATATTTATACCTTATCTGTGGAGTTTGGTGAGAGACGAGACTGATTTGACGTGATTCGGATGCCGATTGTATAAATAAAAACTTTAAGTGTTCTTGAGAATTTCATTGATTTTGATGCTAAATTCATAGTTCTAGGTGTTATTTTGGCAATTTGATTGCACGAGCAAGTTCGTATGATGTGTTAAGACTTGTGTGCATATTTCGTTTGGAGCCCCGAGGGCTCGGGTGAGTTTCGGATAGGCTACGGGATGTTTTAGACTTGAAAATTTTGGTGTTTTTGGCTTCTGCTGTCATCAGGTATATCCTTCTTCGCGTTCGCGAAGGGACTCTCGTGAACGCGAAGAGTAGGTTGGTCTGAAGGAGGAATCCTTCTACGCGAACGCGAAGCACTGGCCGCGAACGCAGAGCGTTGGGGGCAATACCCTTCGCGAACGCGAAGCATGGGAACTAGGGGAGGGGAATGATACTCTACGCGAATGCGGCAAGTGGCTCGCGAATAAATGTTGGGGGGGGGGGGTATACCTTTGTGAACGCGTAGGGTGTCTCGCGAACGCGAAGGTTACTAGGACCGTAACTTTGCGAATGCGACAGACCTCCCGCGAACGCGAATAAGGTTTGTCCAGTGTTTTAAAAACAGAACTCAAAACGGGATTAGACCAAAATTTCATATTTTCTTCCATAGAACTCGACCTTGGGCGATTTTTGAAGTGGGGATTCAACACCAAATCATAGGTTCGTGTTCTAAAACTCATTTCTTTCAATTTCCATCAACACCCATTAGATTTCTAGGCCTAAATCTTGTTCTTTAAGGGTAGAATTTAGGGATTTTGGGAGAATTGGGGATTTTACAAATTTGGGAATTTAGACCTCGATTTGAGGTCGGATTCCGAAACTAATTACATATTTGGGCTCGTGGGTGAATGGGTAATCGGGTTTTGGTCTGAACTTTGAGTTTTGACCAAGCGGACCGGGGTCAATTTTTGACTTTTGGGAAAAATGTAGGAAAATCTATAATTATGCATTAGAATTGGTTTCTTTGGCATTAATTGATATTATTAAGTTAAATATGATTAGATGTGAGCGGATTGGAAGTGGAAACTAAGGGAAAAGAGGTATTTGAGGCTTGAGTTTGGCCGTGGAATCGAGGTAAGTGTTGTGGCTAACCTTAGCTTGAGGGATTAGGTATTTTTGCCTTATTTGCTACATGTTTATTTGTTAAGTACGACGTATAGGTGAGGTGACGAGTATCTATACGTTGTTGTCGGGTCATAACATGCGAGTGAGTCTTATACTTGTGACCGTTGTGTTTCTTTATACGTACTGTTCCAGCTTAAACTGGTTACTACTCATGTTAAACAAGTCTTATTATGTTTTTTTCCTGGTTTTTGGATATTGGTTGAGTATTGGCTCAAGTTGAGATTTATGTTGTGAAGTTAAGTGATGAAATAAAGTTGTTTAATTATGATGCCCTTGCTGGGTTGTTATTGTTTCTATTGTTTCTTATGTGGTGAGGAAGAGTGATAAAGCACGAAGGGTGATGCCATGCACATTTCTATTATTCATATGGTGAGGTTGAGTGGTAAATCACGAAGGGTGATGCCGTGCATGTATCTATTATTGATTATCTGGTGAGGCTGAGTGGTGAAGCACGAAGGGTGATGCCGTGCACGTTTCTATTATTGATTACCTGTGAGGTTGAGAGTAAAATCACGAGGGGTGATGCGTGCATATTCTGTTTGACCTGTTTATTTGTTATTAACGGTTCAAAGTGTACTAGCTATTTAAATTCCTTTATTGCTGTGATTCTTTATTTCAGTACCCCCACAACATGTTGCCCTTCTCGTTAATTTCTGTTTAGCTTCTATTAATTGTTATTCTGTTAGAATACTGTTTAACTGCACAGGTTTATATTATTGTCGTGTCCTAGCCTCGTCACTACTTCGCCGAGGTTAGGCTCGGCACTTACCAGTACATGGGGTCGGTTGTACTGATACTGCACTCTGCACTTTCTGTGCAGATCCCGCTACTAGACCATACTGATCAGAGTTTGGGTTGCTGCCTTCAGTCTACAGGAGACCCAAGGTAGATCTGTCGGCGTTCGCAGACCCTGGAGTCCCCTTCCCTCTATCTTAATTCCTCTTTTCTTTCATTCCCAAAAACAGATGTATTTCCTTTAAACCAGTATTTGTAGAAATTCTTAGACATTCGTGGATTGTGACACCAGATCTTTTGGGTAGTCTTGTACTAGAGTATTTAAAACTATAATAAAATTTCCGCACTTCATATCTGTTTAGTTTTAATTATTGTTAATTACTATTTTGGTTAATGATTGACGTGTTAGAACTGTATCCGTTGGCTTGCCTAGCATTATCAGAGTAAGGCGCCATCACGATCCCGATGGTGGGAAATCCGGGTCGTGACATGCCATCATATGGAAAATACGAGAAGTTCGTAATCCACTCTGGGTCACAAGCAACTACATACTCAATTAGCCAAGAACTTTCCATTTGATAACATCCAAGAGAAAATCACAATACGCAACATGTCCCACACACCAGTAGGAAATATACAACTCAAACCGTGGTAGAAACCATCAAGAACTCTCCGAAACCCATTTGCACTTAACCAAACCGTCAGGACTGAATCCCTTTAACTCAACCAAGCTATGCAAGCCGTCAAACCCAAGAGTATCACCACAAAACACCTGTAGAAACTCACTACATCATAAGAACAAAAAGAGCCAATCACATCCGTTACCATTCTGATCCAACCTGTTACCAAGCTGTTCTCATTCTTCGAGTTCCTTCCAAATTGCCTTCAAATTGATACTTTTCCTTGCTAGAACACTACTATCCTTAACCAAAACTTGCCCTACAAACTTTAGCATAGAACCACACCGCCCTAAGGTTTATAAGCCGCTGAATTCCCTTTTAAGTACCCCAAAAGTATCACAACCGAGATACCTACTCCAAAGAGACCTTCTGCGAATCTAAAGTTGTTTCCTTTACCTTCCTGGTACTGAAGTGTTAAACTATAAGGATATAGAAATACCACAAGTCTCGAGATCATCTAATGTAAATCTCAGTTTCTAGCCATATACAAATCCTGAAGATTCCCAATTGCTACATACAAATCTTGAATTCATTAAAACCATTCTCGAGAGTCTTCCACTCTACTCAGATCTCAATTAAACCGACCAAGCGGACCAAACGACTTGTGCCCCATCAGCACAACAACACCCAAGGAAGTAATCCACGCTCACAAGCAACCGAGTAAACCCCTACTTCATGCACAATATATCCTTTACGAATAACAACTCAATCATTCAGTATTTCCGATATACCCACAAAACATAATACAACCTGTATCCAGAAATTCCTTTACTCGAGTCATTCTCGACCTCCACCTCTGCAATTCATAATATATTCACAAGTATACCTAAAACCCGAAACCAATACAACACATAACCGTGCAATCAACCCACTGATAGCAGACTCCCCCACTTGGCTCAAAGCCATAGATAAAAAAACACAATAATTCACAATGCCCATACTCTATTACTGCCATAATACCGCAGTGAGATTCAACTAAATCCTTCATAAGCTCATGTATCAGTAACTATCTAATATCTCAAATCATTTGCAAATCTCGCATTCGCCCTTGCAATAGTCAAGCCAACTCTCATAAATGATCCAAATTCAAATTGCAACCACATAATTCACTGGTAAAAGAGAACTCGCTACAAAACAACATAGGGATCACACAGTCATCAAACTCTCCAGTCTCACTCACGGGCTCACAATGTCATGAAACTAGCCCGACAACAACGATATGATGTAACAATAAACAAAACCGAGACTGAGATATGATGTGAATGCATGAATATGATTGAGTACGAAATATCAGTGAAATCAGTGAGATGACAGCAAGAAATGACCACTATGGGTCCTAACAATATCAGCATAAAGCCTAAACATGATATCTACCATGATTGATAGCTCAGTTACTTTATCACATGGTGAAAACACATATATTAACAAAATGGGGCCATTATAAAGTGCCATGGAAACAACAGAGTCACAATTCACAGGGTGCACGCCCACACGCCCGTCACCTAGCATGTGTGTCACCTCATCATCAGTCACATAGCACGTAATTTGGGGTTTCATACCCTCAGCACTAAGTTTAGAAGAGTTACTTACCTCGAACAAGCCAATTTCAATACCGAGCAAGCCAAGCGATACTCCAAAAATACCATATCGCGCGTTCCGACCTCCGAATGGCTCAAAACTAATCAAAAATCACTCAAATACATCAAACAATGATAAAGGGACCAATCCCAATCGAAAAATGTCGAATCTTTAATCAAAAGCCCAAAATTGGCCAAAAGGCCCAACCCGGGCCCGCACCTCGGAACCCGACAAAACTCACAAAATCCGACAACACATTCAATTATGAGTCCAAACATACTAATTTCATCCAATTCCGACTCCGAATTGATGTTCAAAACTCAATTAATCACTTTAGAAAAGTTTTTGATAAAAATCCCCAACTCTTCAATCAAAATATGGATTAATTCAAAAATGAACTTCTGTGATCAAATTAAAATACAAAAATTGTAGTTAGATACCGACCCCCATGAAAATACGAGAAGAACGCCGCAAAAATTACCTCAATCGGAGCTCTAGAACTTAAGATATGCTCAAAATACCAAAAGAACGCAATCTGATTTTTTTATACACAGGGATTTTCGCTTTTGCGATAAATACTCTGCACCTGCACATTCCCAGCTGTCATTTCCGCTTTTGCGAATCATTTTTCGCACCCGCGGGGCCGCTGATACGGACCCAACTTTGCATATGCGTGTCACGACCCCGGTTCGCCCTCCGTGAACCATCGTGACAACACCTAGTCCCTACGACTAGGTAAGCCTAATAATGCGGAAAAAATAAACCAAATTGCAGAAGAAAAACAGATAAACCCGAAATAGTGAATAAAACAGTGTTTAAGAGTGCCGCTCGGCACACACAATCTCAACGCTCGAAAATAAATACTTTTCCCAAAACCCGAAATCTCATGATCACAAGCTAAGGATACTACATAGTGCTCTAACTCCAGAATGTCTAAAACAAAGTAAAGACAGAAGGGCTATAACTACAAGAGAGGATGGAGAGAGACTCCTCGGTCTGCGGACGCGGCAGATATACCTCGAAGTCTCCGAAAGATCGCCTCGCCTCAAGGATGGTAAGTCTGAATAGAGGTACCTGGATCTGCACATGAAAAACATGCGCAGGAAGGGCATGAGTATACCACAACGGTACTCAGTAAGTGCCAAGCCTAACCTCGGTCGGATGGTGACGAGGAAGGCCAGGGCCCTACTGAGGTTAAATAAAATACAAGGTATCACAGTGTAAAATAAGACAGTATAATTAAGTGCAACAGTAAGAAATAACATAGGATAGAAAGAACAACAACAACTAGAACAGAGACAAAATAATCACGGAAAGGAAGTACAGCTCATCACAGAGATAACAACCGGGGTACCTTCCAGGATACCGTCCTGTAGTCCCAATTACATCTTTCCAGTGGATCTCCCGGGATACCGTCCCGTAGTCCATCATATATATCTGAAGGATTCTCCCAGGATCCCGTCCCGTAGTCCAACTATTAGTGCGCGGGGATCTACCGGAAATCCCGATCCATAGTCCCAAATATAAATACCCAGTACTGGGGGAATCTACCGGGTGCAGTCCCGTAGTTCCATATAACTGTGCAGGGGGATCTATCGGAATCCCACATCCGTAGTCCCAAATAAACAGACAAGGGGGATCTACTGGAATCCCACATCCGTAGTCCCAATGTAAATACACAGCAGCAACACGAAGAATACTCATAGAAATTGTCAACTTCATATCAAGGCAAACAGGTATTACTAGACTAGCATGCTGCACAGAATTCAGGTAAAAGCAGTTTGAGCAAATAAAGCAATTAAGTCACTTAGACATGCTTCCCTAAGCTAACAACAAGCTTAAATTGCAAGTAGTAATAACATGAGAAGAAAACACAATCTTAGTTACTTAGCGAAAACCGGATTTTCAACAATTAGCACAAGTACGCACTCGTCACCTCACGTACAAGGCATTTCAATTAACAAATATACCAAATCCTAAGGGGAAGGTCCCCCACACAAGGTTAGGCAAGCCACTTACCTCGAACCGGCTCACAATCAACCCGAAACCACGTTCTTGCCACGAGTATTCGACTCCAAATGGCCCAAATCTATTCAATTCAATTGTATAATGTAATAACGCTTCAAAGTAATTGATTCTACAAATAAATTTTAAGCTAATACGCGAAATTAGGTAAAGTGACCAAAATGCCCCTCGGGCCCACGTCTCGGAATCGGGTAAAATTTATATTTTCAGAATCCTCATACTCTCACGAGTTCATGCATACCAAAATTATCCAAATCCAAGGTCAAATTCCCAATCAAAATTCGAATTCTAGGCCTAAGAACTTTCTTCCAATTATTCCCCAATTTTCATCCAAATTCCGAAATTAAATGATGAATTCATGTTTAGATTAATGGGTTACAAGCAAACATGCCAACCGTACCAATCCTAAAACATCATACAAACTTGTTCCAACCTTTGGAACGCTCAAAACAACATCAAAACACCAATTTAGCATCGGATTCAAGCCTAAGAACTTCAAAAACTCTCAAATTACGCTTTCGATCAAAAAGTCTATCAAACCTCGTCTGAATGACCTGAAATTTTGCACACACGTCACATTCAACATTACGGAGCTACTCCAACTTCCGGAATTCCATTCCAACCCTCGGATCAAAATCTTACTATCGAACCGGAAACTTCAAAAATTCAACTTTCGGCATTTCAAGCCTAAATTAGCTACGGACCTTCAAAACACAATCCGAACACGCTCCTAAACCCGAAATCACCCAACAGAGCTAACGGAATCGATGGAATTCCATTCCGAGGCCGTATTCACACTGTTCCGACTATGGTCCAAATTCTAAAACTTAAACTCTCATTTAGGGACTAAGTGTCCCAAAACCCTCTGAAATTCCAAATAATTCCTCCCGGCAACTCACAATAGCAGAAACAACATGGGAAAAGCAGTTAATAGGGGATGGGGGCGTAAATTTTAAAAACGAACGGCCGGGTCGTTACAATGCGAAACACCAGCACCAGCTTTTTTCTCCGACACTAAAATGAGCATAACTCTCTCATACGATGTTCAAATTCGACGAGTCTTTCTGCTATGGCTCCGTAATTATTATACGGATCCAATGCTTCGATAAAAAAAGAAATTGGAGCTTAGTTGCTTAATGTGGTACCATTTATGCTTGAAGAAATGACGTCGAAACATAAAAAATGAGCGCAACACAACCCAAACCTATCCAAAACTCACCCGAGTTCCTCGGGACCCCATTAGAAAATACCAACAAGTCCCATATCATAACACGGACATACTCAAGGCCTCAAAACACACATAATAACATCGAAATGACGAATCACACCTCAATTCGAAATCAATAAACTTGAAACTTCAAACTTCCACAACTGATGCCGAAATCTATCAAATCACGTCCGATTGACTTCAAATTTTGCACACAAGTCACATTTGACATTACGGACCTGCTCCAACTTTCGAAATTGAAATTCGACCCCGATATCAAAAAGTCCACTCCCGGTCAAACTTCCCAAAATCCCAACTTTTCGCCATTTCAAGTCAAATTCTACTACGGACCTCCAAATCATAATACGAACGCGCTCCTAACTCCAAAATCACCGAACGAAGCTAACAGAACCATCAGAAATCCAATCCGAGGTGAAATACTAAAAAGTCAAACTTGATCAAACCTTTCAAATTCTCAGAATCATTCTTCTAAATAAATTCTGAATAACCTGAAAACCTAAACCAACGATTCACATAAGTCATAATACATCATATGGACCTACTCATGCCCTCAAACAACCGAGCGAAGTGTAAATGCTCAAAACGACCGGTCGGGTCGTTACACAAACTTCTCTACCTAACTTCTCAGCCCTGCTTCTAATCTCTTCCCCTTCTTTAGACACCATCAATTATTTACAACTCTCTCAATTGTTGATGAGCTAACCAATTCCATTTGGTGTGCTTCTTCTGTCACTTGAATACCAACTTCTAAAATATCAGTTATTAGTGTAGCATTCCATGGTTTTTCAGAGTGCATTGGCCAAGCTAAGATTGGAACTCCCATTGTAATACTTTCCATGCATGAATTCCACCCACAGTGACTCGTATATCTGCTAATTGAAGTGTGTCTCAAGATTTCTATCTGTGGTGCCTAATATGTTACAACCATACCTATTCCTTCAAGTCTTTCTTCATACCCTTTTTGGTAATCTTGCTTTTCTTGTTTCTTGAATTTTCTTTACCTACAACGATTGTCAAATCTGGTTAATATAGGTTCAATAGCCCATTGCTTCTTGTTTGCACTCATCTTCAACTTGTTTAGCAGATCAGCATAAGTCCCTACAATCAATTTGCATGAATTGTATACATCTCCTGATCTATAGTGCATAACCTCAATTGACAATGTTAAGCAATAAAACTTTATAGCTAAAAGCATAAACTCGTGTTTATATTTGGTGTATGCATCAAGTAACAATATGATTTTTCCTATTGTTTAATCAGATTACCAAGAAAGGATTATATATGTTATTGACAATTGAGCAAACAATGTGTGCTTGAACTGGTCACACATTGTTTTAATTTATATGACTGAATTTTAATTTGTATGTCGCCGTCTTCAGTGGCGACCTTGATTTGTGGTATTCATTTCCAGTGGCAATCCTTTCCAAAGGGTCGCCACCAAAAGTAGTGTTGGACTTTAAGCCATTGGGCTTTAAAGTAGAAGAAATGTGAATTGGAAATGGAGGGAAATAAAATGGAGGGAAAAATAAAAATTTGAAGAAGTGAACTTTTGTCTTGCACTTTGTCCCTCATTGGTGAGGGACAATCACATTTGTGTGCTTATATATAGAATCACTTCTTAAAGCTCTTAAAAGGAGTTGAAGAGAATGAACCCTCGTGCCGTCGTCGTCGCTCGCTCGGCTTCGGATTTGGATTTGATCGATCGATAAGATTATTTTTGGACAAAATTTATTTAGTTATTTAATAATTAATTAAATGCCAAATCACTGCTGAAAATACGCCAGAACCCTGCTGAAGAGTCCCTCGCGGTAGAACCGCGGCAGGCAGATTCAGAGAGCCTCTCTGACCGCGGTTCTGCCGTAACCGCGGTAGAACCGCGGCAGGCAGCGTATTCTTCTGAAAATGCACCTTTTCCAGACACCTCTTCTGATAATTGCCTATAAATTCTGAGGCAAGGCTCCATTTTTTACACACGAAAAACACTCCAAAACTTCTTTCTTTTTGAATATACTACATCCTAATTCGCAGTCTCTCTCTCTCCAATTCATAAGTGTGATTTTGCTCCATTCTTTGAGTTCGTTGGGATCTTGCAGTTTGTATTGCCACTGTTGCAGGAAGGTTTATTCCGTTTTATCCTGGGAGGATTTAATCCATTACCTTGGCAACTTGTGAGGAGGTTAAAATTCCTTAAGGACACACGAGAAACTTGTGGACTCGGAATATTTCTGATTCTCTACTATTTTCAGATTTCTTTAATTCTTCTAACAATTTTTTTTTCTTCTGATTTTGTGTTTTAACACAGTAGCGCTCACAAGCTTAAGGAATTTTATACTAACGTTTCTGTGTTGAAACATATATTAAACTGTTATTCATATTTTGTATACTGTTTTGGAGACTAAAGCCTTCGTGCTTTCTACTCCAATAATTGTTCTGTCCGGTTTAAAGTATATAAAAACTTTACCGGAATAATAAAATGTACGGGCTGTCCGGTTTAAAGTATATAAAAACTTTACCGGAATAATAAACGTACGGGTTTGAAGTATATAAAAACTTCACCATTTTTACGTGTTGTATGTTTGGTTTGGTATTCAGTTTGAAGATATCAAAATTTCACTGATTTAACAAAGTTCTGTTGTGTTTTCAACTCTACAGAAAAGATGACGAACGAAAACCAAACTAATGGAAATGTTGTGGGAACGGGAGCTACTGTTACGAGTGCTGCTGCCTCGTCAAGCCGTTCTACTCCTGCTCATGCTATGGCACCAGCAGAAAAACCCGGAAAGTTTTCCGGTATTGACTTCAAACGTTGGCAAATGAAGATGCTCTTCTATCTTACTACGTTGAGTTTGCAACGTTTTATCAAGGAGGATCCTCCGGTCTTGGCAGAAAGTACTCCGGATGATGAACGACTTGTTGTAACTGAAGCATGGAAACATTCTGATTTCTTGTGCAAAAAATACATTTTGAGTTGTTTGGAAGATGGCTTGTACAATGTCTATAGCGTCATGGAAACTTCAAAAGCATTATGGAATGCGCTTGAGAAGAAGTACAAGACTGAGGATGCCGGACTTAAGAAGTTCGTGGCTGCTAGATTTTTGGATTTCAAGATGATGGACACTAGGTCGGTCATAACTCAAGTCCAAGAATTACAAGTCATTGTGCATGACCTCCTTGCTGAAGGTATGGTCATAAATGAGGCCTTTCAAGTCGCCGCTTTCATTGAGAAATTACCTCCGTTGTGGAAAGATTTTAAGAACTATCTAAAACACAAGCGGAAAGAGATGACACTTGAAGACTTGATTGTGCGTTTGAGGATAGAAGAAGACAACAAAAATGCTGAAAAGAAGTCACGTGGGAACTCGACAATAATGGGGGCTAACATTGTTGAGGAGGCGCCACAAACCAAGAAGAGAAAGAAGGCTTCTGGACCAAAGAACTACCCAAGCAAGAAGAAGTTCAAGGGTAATTGCCACAACTGTGGAAAATCTGGGCATAAGG
>NC_031999.1:57151335-57178234 GCF_001879085.1 Nicotiana attenuata | reverse complement strand
ACTAAAACAAAGCACCAAGCAATGGCATGCGAAATTTGACCAAACAATTTTGTCAAATGGCTTTAAGATTAATGAATGTGATAAATGTGTTTACATTAAGAACGTTCCAAATCACATAGTCATTGTTTGCTTATATGTTGATGATATGCTAATAATAAGCAAAGATATTGCCGACATTCAAGCTACTAAGCGTATGCTTGCTAGTAAGTTTGATATGAAAGACTTAGGAGTTGCCGATGTAATTCTAGGAATTAAAATCCAGAGGACTCCTCAGGGTCTAGCTTTGTCTCAATCACATTACGTGAAAATGGTACTTGAAAAATTCAAACACTTGGAATTTAGAAGTGCAAGAACTCCAATTGACTTAAATCATCATCTTATAAAGAATAAAGGTGAAAGTACGTCTCAATTGGAGTATGCTCGTGTATTGGGAAACTTAATGTACATCATGAACTGTACACGACCTGATATAGCTTGTTCAATAAGTAAACTTAGTCGATTCACAAGTAATCCAAACAAACATCACTGGGTGGCAATGAAACGAGTTGTGGGATATTTAGAATATACCCAAGACTACGCTTTGCACTACAATAAATATCCTACGGTTATCGAAGGATATAATGATGCAAATTGGATAACCGGCTCAACAGAAACAAAGTCCACAAGTGGATATGTTTTTACTGTTGGTGGAGGAGCAGTATCTTGGAAGTCTTCCAAACAAACGTGCATCGCTCGCTCTACAAT
This sequence comes from Nicotiana attenuata, assembly GCF_001879085.1. Taxonomy (NCBI): domain Eukaryota; kingdom Viridiplantae; phylum Streptophyta; class Magnoliopsida; order Solanales; family Solanaceae; genus Nicotiana; species Nicotiana attenuata. The sequence goes on along the minus strand of NC_031999.1, from coordinate 57,177,490 downwards.
GGAATCAGAGTTTATAGCTTTGGATAAAGCCGGTGAAGAAGCTGAATGGCTTCGAAATTTCTTAGAAGACATTCCGTTCTGGCCAAAACCTTTGGCTCCTATTTGCATACATTGCGATAGTGAGGCTGCAATAGGACGGGCAGGGAGCGTTATGTATAACGGAAAGTCTCGTCATATACGACGAAGACATAACACCGTTAGACAACTACTTTCTAGTGGAATTATCACTATTGATTATGTAAGATCAAAGGATAATGTGGCGGATCCGCTTACAAAAGGCTTAACTAGAGAGGGAGTTGAGAAATCATCTAAGGGAATGGGACTATGGCCGAGGACAAGTCAACATGGCGGTAACTCTACCTAGAATTTTGGATCTTCCGAGATTTAGGTTCAAGGAGCTCAAACAAAGTTGTGATTGACCGGTTCAACATTGTCAAAGTAAAATCTTTGGTCCCTTCTCGTGATGAAGACAATGTTCAGTAACAAGGATAGAACTTTACACGTTCTTTAATGATTACTTAAGTTTGATGTGGTATTTATCAAATAGTGTCAATCTAAAGGATTACACGTTTAGGAATCACCTATGTAAGTGTGAAGTGGAAGCCGCTTCAATGAGAATTCTGTAAGGCCAATTCTCTACGCACTTATGAGACCAGGCGGTGTTCATGGCTGAAACGAACACAAGAATGAGAACCAAAAGACGGTTAAGGGTTGGTTGTGTGACATATGGTTGTCTAGGTATACACTAAAGTTCGACTGTTCAAAGATATCAAATCTACCGATTGACCGAGTATATCCGACATATGTTCACTACGGAAAGTTCAAAGGGAAACCTACTTATCCAGATGCAATTAATCCTTACTTACAAATCACACAGCTTTCATCTATGATCATTCTTGTTACATCCATTCCCATTCATGTGGGGGATTGTTGGACTTTAAAGGCATTGAGCTTCAAAGACTTTAAGCATTGGGCTTTAAAGTATAAGAGTGTGAATTGGAAATTGTGGGAAATAAAATGGAGGGAAATGAAAATTTGAATGAAATGAGCTTTTGACTTGCACTTTGTCCCTGATTGGTAAGGGAAAACTACATTTGTGTGCTTATATATAGAATCACTTCTTAAAGCTCTTAAAAGGAGTTGAAGAGAATGAACCCTCGCGCCGTCGTCGCTCGCTCGGCTCGGCTTCGGCTTTGGCTTTGGCTTTGGATTTGGATTTGGATGCTGAAGATTCAGAAGGATAGTCTGGCCGAGGTCCTGGCGTAACCGCGGTAGGACCGCGGCAGGCCGCGTAAACTTCTTAAAAGGCACCTTTTCCAGAACAAACATCACACCTCTTCCAATAATTCCCTATAAATTCTGAGGCATGGCTTCGTTTTTAATACACCAAAAACATTACAGAACTTCCTTCTTTCTGAAAATACTGCATTCTAATTCGCAGTCTCTCTCTCTCAAATTCGTAAGTGTGATTTTGCTCCGTTCTTTAAGTTCGTTGGTATCCTGCAGTTTGTATTGCCACTGTTGTAGGAAGGTTTATTCCGTTTTATCCTGGGAGGATTTAATCCATTACCTTGGCAACGTGTGAGGGGGTTAAAATTCCTTAAGGACGCACAAGCAAATTGTGGACTCGGAATATTTCTTAATCTTTACTGTTTTTCCAGTTTCTTTTATTCTTCTAACAGTGTTCTGATTTTGTATTTTAACACAGTAGAAATAACAAGCTTAAGGAATTTTTCATACTAACGTTTCTGTGTTGAAATATATATTAAAACTGTTATTTATATTTTGTATACTGGTTTGGAGACTAAAGCCTTCGTGTTTTCTACTCCAATAATTGTTCTGTCCGGTTTAAAGTATATCAAAACTTTACCGGAATAATAAACGTACGGGTTTGAAGTATATAAAAACTTCACCATTGTTACGTGTTGTATGTTTGGTTTGGTATTCAGTTTGAAGATATAAAAACTTCACTGATTTAACAAAGTTCTGTTTTGGTTCCAACTCTACAGAAAAAATGACGAATGAAAACCAAACTAATGAAAATGTTGCGGGAACGGGTGCTACTGTTACGAGTGTTGCTGCCTCGTCAAGCCGTTCAATTCCTGCTCATGCTATGGCACCAGCAGAAAAATCCGGAAAGTTTTCCGGTATTGACTTTAAATGTTGGCAAATGAAGATGCTCTTCTACCTTACTACGTTGAGTTTGCAGCGATTCATCAATGAGGATCCTCCGGTGCTGGATGAAAACACTCCAGATGACGAACAATTTGTTGTAACTGAAGCATGGAAACATTCTGATTTCTTGTGCAAAAACTACATTTTGAGTTGTCAGGAAGATAGCTTATACAATGTCTATGGTGTCATGGANGATTGACCGAGTATATCCGACATATGTTCACTACGGAAAGTTCAAAGGGAAACCTACTTATCCAGATGCAATTAATCCTTACTTGCAAATCACACAGCTTTCATCTATGATCTTTCTTGATACAGCCATTCCCATTCATGTGGGGGATTGTTGGACTTTAAGCCATTGGGCTTTAAAGTAGAAGAAGTGTGAATTGGAAATGGAGGGAAATAAAATGGAGGGAAAAATAAAAATTTGAAGAAGTGAACTTTTCTCTTGCACTTTGTCCCTCATTGGTGAGGGACAATCACATTTGTGTGCTTATATATAGAATCACTTCTTAAAGCTCTTAAAAGGAGTTGAAGAGAATGAACCCTCGCGCCGTCGTCGTCGCTCGCTCGGCTCGGCTTCGGCTTCGGCTTCGGCTTCGGCTTCGGATGCGGATTTGGATTTGGATTTGTCAAATGATCGATTGATAAGATTATTTTCGGACAAAATTTATTTAATTATTTAATAATTAATTAAATGCCAGATTCAGAGAGCCTCTCTGACCGCGGTTATGCCGTAACCGCGGTAGAACCGCGACAGGCAGCGTATTCTTCTGAAAAGGCACCTTTTCCAGACACCTCTTCTGATAATTGCCTATAAATTCTGAGGCAAGGCTCCATTTTCTACACACGAAAAACACTCCAGAACTTCTTTCTTTTTGAATATACTGCATCCTAATTCGCAGTCTCTCTCTCTCCAATTCGTAAGTGTGATTTTGCTCCGTTCTTTGAGTTCGTTGGGATCCTACAGTTTGTATTGCCACTGTTGCAGGAAGGTTTATTCCGTTTTATCCTGGGAGGATTTAATCCATTACCTTGGCAACTTGTGAGGGGGTTAAAATTCCTTAAGGACACACAAGAAACTTGTGGACTCGGAATATTTCTGATTCTCTACTATTTTCAGATTTCTTTAATTCTTCTAACAATTTTTTTTTCCTGATTTTGTGTTTTAACACAGTAACGCTCACAAGTAGCATTGGCATTTTGCCGTTTTCGGTGGCGATCCAACATGTCGCCACCAAAGCTAATATTATAAGTAGCGACCCAAAATGTCGCCACCAAAACTAATCGTTTTCAGTGACGATCCTTCAGTCACCCAAAACGTCGCCTCCAAAAGTAATATTATATGTCGCCATTTTTAATAGCGAGCCAAAAAAGGCGCCACAAAAAGTGGATTGGTATGTCGCCCTTTTCAGTAGCGACTTGGTATGTCGCCGTTTTCAGTGGCGAAGCAAAAAGTTGCCACAAAGAGTAATATTATAAGTCGCTTTTTCAGCAGCGACCCAAAAAGTTGCAACCAAAAGTAATATTATATGCCGCATTTCAGTGGTGACTCAAGTAGTCGCCACCAAAAGTTATAAAGTCGCCCACGAAACGTAGTGCTAGACTTGGGTAAAACTAAGTCAGTGATGATAAATAATTTTTAAGCCAAATTGATGCCAGCATTTCTATTTTTACAAATGAATAGACAATTAACTATGTTAGACTTATATATCTTCAGTTCTTATTTTTTTCCTTCTCTTTATCGGAAATATATATATTTTGTGATACTTTCCTTTCTTAACTTTGAACTTTTATCTTTTAATAGTGATGGATAAAATAGAAAATAAGGTTGCTTCAATACATAACTTGAGCATGAGCATGAGCATGTGATGACCCAAAGGGTCATCTTTTGTTTTAGAACCCGAATCCGGGCCGAGGCCTTGAAAATCTAATTTTCTTTCTCCTCGATTTGCGTGCGCAGTCCGGGCGCGTTTCCGAAAAGCTTTTATGTGAAATTTAAGAAAAATATTGAATTTGGCCTTTAAAATTGATTAAAGTTGACTTCGGGGAACATTTTTGGTAAACAGATCCGGACCCGTGATTTGACGGTCCCGTAGGGTCCGTAGTAAAATATGAGACTTGGGCGTATGCCCGGAATCGAATTCCGAGGTCCCTAGCCCGAGAAAAGAATTTTTAAAGAAAATTGTTTGCTGGAAAATATAAAGGTTTTTAGAAATTGAATAGTGTTGGAACTTGGCGGTATCGGGCCCGTATTTCGGTTCCGGAGCCCGATACAGGTCCGTTATAATATTTAAGTTATATCTGTAAAATTTGGTGAAAAACGGAAGAGATTTGATATAAATCGGACCCTTGGTTGAGGAAATAGAAATTTTGAACTATCTTGAAGAATTCATGAGTTTTGGTGTCAAATTCGTTTTTTAAGATGTTATTTTAGCGATTTGATCGCGAGTCCGTATGATGTTTTTAGACTTGTGTGCATGTTGGTTTGGAGCCCCGAGGGCTCGGGGTGAGTTTTGGATAGGCCACGGAGTGAGTTTGGACTTAGAAAATAATTGCTGCTGCATCTGGTATTGTTGCAGGCTCTGATCTTGGAATTGCGAGGTCAGGCTTCGCAATTGCGACCCTAACAGGCTTGACAATTGCGAGGGCTTTATCGCAATTGCGAAGAAGCCCAGGCCAGCATTGTTCGCATTTGCGAACCCCTTCGAAATTGAGAAGTCAACAGGGAGGGTCAACGATCGCAATTGCGACAAATTGCTTTGCGAGAGGAGCAGACATGCAGCAGGTTCGCAATTGCGAAGCCTGTCTCGCATTTGCGAGCTTCGCAATTGTCGCAATTGCGACATCTACACCTGATCAAAACATCATTTGGACGGGATTTTCACTTCATTCTTCAAAATTTCAAAACCTAAACTCCAAATGGCGATTTTCCTAGAGCAAGTTCTTCCCCAAATCATAGGTAAATGAATCTTAACTCTTTTTCTTCAATCTATTTCATTTTTTTACATGATTTTCATCTCAAAATATAGGGGTTTTTATGAGAAATTGGGTGTTCTTGGGTAGAAATTAGGATTTTCGAATTTGGGGGATTTGGACCTCAAATTGAGGTCGGATTTTCAAAACCAATTGCATATTTGGGTTTGTGGGTGAATGGGTAATCGGGTTTTGGTTCGAACTTCGAGTTTTGACTAAGCGGGCACGAGGTCGGTTTTAAACTTTTTAGGGAAAATATTGGGAAATCTATACTCATGCATGAGAATTGGTTTATTTAGCGTTTATTTATGTTATTAAGTAAATTATGACTAGATTCATGCGGATTGGAATCGAGAGGTAAAGCGGTAATTGAGGCTTGATTTTGGCTGTGGGATCGATGTAAGTGTTTGGTCTAACCTTAGCTTGAGGGAATAGGTGTTGTTGTCTTATTTGCTATGTGTTAGTATCGAGTTCGACGTATAGACATGGTGACGAGTATCTATACGTTGATGTTGAGCATGCAAGTGAGTCTTATATTGTAACCGTTATGTCTCTTATCACGTACTATTCATGCTTAAAATGATGTTTCTCTATGTTGAGCAAGTTTTATGATATTGTTGAATATTTGATCATTGTTGAGTATTGACTCAAGCTGAGACTTATTTCATGGAGTTAACTGTTGAAACGAGATTGGTTATAGCTGATTCCCTTGCCGGGATGTTATTATTTCTATTGTTGATTCCCTTGCCGGGATGTTATTATTTCTATTGTTGATTCCCTTGCCGGGATGTTATTGTTTCTATTGTTGATTCCCTTGCCGGGATGTATTGTTTCTATTGTTTGGGTGAGGAAGAGTGTAAAGCATGAAGGGTGATGCCGTGCCGATATTGTGAGTGAGTGTTAATTCACGAAGGGTGATGCCATGCCGATACTGTGAGTGTTAATGCACGAAGGGTGATGTCGTGCCATGATTTGAGAGCTAATGCACGAAGGGTGATGCCGTGCCACGATTATGAGAATTAATGCACGAAGGGTGATGCCGTGCCGTTTCTGTTATTTCTTATGGTGAGAACGAGAGTAAAAGCACGAAGGGTGATGCCGTGCACGTGTTACTGTTTCATTATCCCTGTTGATACAAATATGGTGGTCATTATGCTTCTCTGTTGAATTACTGTTAGAATTTGATATTCCCCGCAGCATGTTTTCTTTTCCCATCTTTGTCTGTTATTTTTTGTTATTATTGTTCTGCTCGTATATGATTTAACTGCACAGGTTTATATGGTTGTCGTGTCCTAGCCTCGTCACTACTTCGCCGAGGTTAGGCTCGACACTTACCAGTACATGGGGTCGGTTATATTGACACTGCACTCTGCACTTTTTGTGCAGATTTCGGTGTCGGACCTTGTGAGTAGATTTGAGGTTGCTGCCTTCAGTCCAGGGAGACCAAGTTAGATCTGCTGGCGTTCGCAGAGCCTGAAGTCCCCTTTCCCCGTTTTAGTTTCTTCTGTCTCTTCTATTTCGAGAACAGTTGTACTTCTTTCAGACTTATACTTGTAGTAAATCTTAGTCGTTCGTGAATTGTGACACCGGATCTATGGGGTAGTTATGTACTTGAGTTGTGGCACTGTTATATCACTTCCGCATTTCATAATTATTTTGTTTTAGTTATTATCTGTTCCTATTTGAGTTAATAATAATGGTGGTAAAACTGTAACTGTTGGTTGGCCTAGCTTTCACGAATAGGCGCCATCAAGACTTCCGAAGGTGAAAAATCCGGGTCGTGACAGAGCTGTTGAAAAGGGTAAATTCCATTAATCACAGCACAAAGTGAGTGCTTAAAGTAGTGTACAAGGACTATGGAGATAGACCTTTTCATCATAATAAAGCTAATAAGAAAATTTACCTTAACTTCTACCAAATTACCATGCTTAAACTGACATTTTAATGCAAGAGAAAAAGTACAGTAGATTAAGTTCTGACGTGAAATTGGAAACAAGCATTCCTACCACAAACTTTTGCATTAGTTTCCAGATCTACTAACATAATGCATTCAACTAAGATATATAAATCGCATTATGAGTACGCATTTTATAAATCTTAATGGTAGGATGCGTTTTACAAATTTCACCAACTCGTTCATAAATCGCATTGTGCGGATGCGTTCATAACTGATCTTTCCTAGCCTAGCTTTCACTTCCATTTTTTCATCTATAAAGAATTATCTACAGGTTCAAAATAGAAAAAATTTATCTAACGGCAAAACCTTTTCAACTTTACTTTCAGTAAAAGGAAAACAAATCATGAATATTAATTTTTTTTAAAAAAGATGATAGTCTATAATTTTGAAAATGAAATCATGAACATTAAACGAAATAGAGAGAATCAAGAAAAACATTTACCATAGAAATCATGACAGGTATGACCTTAGATAATTAGCTTTTATTTTACGACAACAACAACATTAACGTCATAGAACAAAGCTTTGAAGACTATCCTCTAAGCTCTAATTTTTGCAATAATTGCCGAAACAATCATTCATGCAACCTCGCCATTGTTTGTCATCTGTACAAAGCAAATAAACACACAAAATAAATATGTTAGTACCTAAACTCGGAGGAAATGTACAACAACATACCCAGTAAAATCCCACAAGTATGGTATAGGAAGGGTGGAGTATACGCAGACCTTATCTCTACCTTGTGAGAGATAGAGAGACTGTTTCCGATAGACACTCGGCTAAAAAAAATATTTTCAAAATCGATTTGAAAAACACACGAGTAATTAGTTATGGTAAAAATACTGTAGAAAGAAAGGAAAAGTACTTCAGGCAAAAGTAGTAAAGATAACCAAATAAAAAAAACAATAAAAAACTCGTAGGAAAAGTAATACAAAGAAAATCTTATATAATATATTTACCAGTCTTCAGTGAAAATAACCATATAACTAAAAGAATATATAATTATAATGAGTCATAAAACTGGTCTCTCCGGTCAGAGCAGCCCAGCGCGCAAGGCTTCCCGCATTAACAGAAAGCCGGAGAAAGTGTCGCATTCCAAGGGGTGTAATGTAGACAGCCTATCCTAATGTAAGCATTAGTGGCTGCTTCTACGGCTTGAACCCATGATCTCCCTATCCGGGGTAGCCAGGTGCACCAGGCATCCTGCGTTAATGCAGAGTCCGGGGAGAGCTGCATCCCAAGGTATATATGTAAGGTAGGCAGTCTACCCTAATACAAGCACTGGTGCTCGCTTTCACGACTCGAACCCATGATCTCCTCGGCCGGATGTTGAAAATTCTTTAAGATCTACTCAAGCGGAAAAAGTTAGAAAAAGAAGGTACCTTTGATTAAACTTGCACAATTGTGAATTGAACAACCAAGGCTGCAATAGTGCATAGGAGAAGAAGTAATAGGAGAATCCTTGCATTCAGTTCCACATCTCGATTCATCGCAGTTTAATCCACACATTTTATAACATCCAGGATTTTGATAACATGCACGAATACAATCCCTAAAACATTTTTGATTCAATTTACATGATACTTGTGAAATTGAGATCAACATTAACATCAAAATTGCAATCAATATTGAAATAATATTTGCCTCAATCTTCTTCGCCATATTTTTGACTAAATTGTTTGTTCTCAGTTTGTTGTTTTGGAGTTTGATCTGATGGTGCTACTTGTATATTGAATGATTAGAGATATTGCCGGAGTAATTTTCCTTTGCCATAATTAATATGTGAATTATCTATATTTTTTGCATCAGCACTATAGTTGACTTATGTGTAACAGAAAATCTATGCTATATTGAATGTAGCAAGATTGACATGATTAGATTTGCTTGCGAAGGAGAAGATTATAGTCAGACCTCTCTATAACAGCATCGCTGTATAACAACCATTCACTATAAAAGTCAAGTTTCTTTAGAACCAATGTCACGATCCGGAATTCCCACCTTCGGGACCGTGATGATGCCTAACATTTCGCTTACTAGGAAAGCCAACGTTAGAGATTATTTAGCCAATTCTTTACATTTAATGATTATCGGTACACCAGCACAAATAAAACGAAATAAACATGAGACTATATAGATATCAACTTCAAATACATGCTACTTCTACCAAGAATCTGGAGTCACAATTTACGAACACACTAAGATTTGCTACAAACATTTGTTCGAAAGAAAGTACAACTGTTTATGAAGGGAAGTAAAAACAGTAAGTGTAGGAGCATAGAAGGGGCCAGGGCCTGCAGACGCTAGCATAAACTACCTTGGGTCTCCTAGTTGTAAAAATCTGCAGCCAACCTCTCGATCAGCCACTACCTCCTCCAAAATCTGCACAGAAAGTGCAGAGTGCAGTGTCGGTACAACCGACCCCATGTACTAGTAAGTCCCGAGCCTAACCTCGACGAAGTAGTGACGAGGCTAAGGCGGGTCACCTACTTTAAAACCTATACGCAGCATATAATAATGACGGAAACAATGGAAATGCCGAACAGAATTTAAACAGTCAACAGAGAATGAGAACTTCAGCCTCGAAAATAAACTAATGTCATCCAGAATTACCAATCTTATTAGTTCAAACAGAACTATAGTAAAACAATGTAGCTCAAGTAATAGAACATATAGGTTGTTGCGACACGCAACCCGATCCCACCAGACAACACATAATCCTCCCTTATTCCTCCATAACAATAATAAATAATATATATTTATAAAATAAGGGAGGACTGATATGATGGAATAAGAGTGAATATATATATATATATATACACACACACACACACATCATATCAATCCTCCCTTATTACACCTGCTGCGGCGTGCAGCCCGATCCAACCATATCAGAACCAAATACTCAATGCACAAAAATCAATAGGCTAAATCACAAGGCCTTTATGATAGAGAATTACCAAACTGAACCAAGAAAAGAAACCTCAATCAATATATAATCTACATGAATAATACTACACAGCGGGACCAATCCAGAATATCACTAAAACACGATTAAGAACATCTTAAGCAAGTTATAGAGAATAAGGAAACTACGGTACAACAATTATCTTCAACAAGGTAAAACAATATCAACAGGTAGCAGTTAGACATGGAAGTACAAGTGAGCATGTAACAATTAAAGCAGGGACGGAACAATATAAAGTGAACGGGAAAGGAACAGGCAAAACAGTAAATTGGCGGCGCATAGGTACTCGTCACCTTAGCTATACGCCACTCATATAGATTTTCACATAGCAAATAAGGCAAGGGTTCCTAATCTGTGATGACCCAAAATGTCATCTCTTGTTTTAGAAGTCAAATCTGTGTTCCGAGGCCTTAAAAACCTCCTTCTGTCTCACTTCAATTTGCGTTCGCAGTCCGGGCGCATTTCCGGAAAGCTTTTACGTGAAATTTAAGAAAAAGATTGATTTTGGCCTTTAAAATTGATTAAAGTTGACTTCGGGCAATATTTTTGGTAAGCGGACCCGGATATGTAATTTGATAGTCCCGTAGGGTCCGTAGTAAAATATGGGACTTGGGCGTATACCCGGAATTGAATTCCGAGGCCCCTAGCCCGAGAAAAGAATTTTTGAAGAAAATTGTTTGCTAGAAAATATAAGCATTTGTAGAAATGAAATAGTGTGTAATACTGATCGGGCCCGTATTTTAGTTCTGGAGCCCGGTACATGTTTAAAATAATAATTAAGTCGATCTGTGAAATTTGATAAGAATCGGAGTTAATTTGGCATAAATCGGACCCATAGTTGAGAAAATGGAAATTTCAATGTTCTTGAGAATTTTATGAATTTTGGTGCTAATTTCGTAGTTGTTGATGTTATTTTGATGATTCGATTGCACGAGCAAGTCCGTATGATATTTTTAGACTTGCGTGCATGTTTGGTTTAGAGCCCTGAGGGCTCGGGTGAGTTTTGGATAGGCCACGGAGTGAGTTTGGACTTAGAAAATTTCTGATTTTCATCTGGTATTTGTTGCAGGCACTGATCTCGCAATTGCGAGGTCAGGCTTCGCAATTGCGAGCCTGTCAGGTTTGGTAATTGCGAGTTGGCTGATTGCAATTGCGATGAATGCCTTGGCCAGCCTTGTTCGCATTTGCGAGCTTTTCTTCGCAAATGCGAAGGTCTCAGTAGTCGCAAATGTGAAGGGAGCAGAAATTCCTAGGGTTCGCAAGTGCGAACCCCTGATCGCAATTGCGATAACTGCGACCTGTAAGTGGGATTTCAGACGGGATTTTTCATCATTTTTTACTTCTCTCAAACCCTAAACATCCTTAGGTGATTTTTCAAAGACTCAAACTTCTCCAAATCATAAGTAAGTGATTTCTAACTCATCTTCTTCAATCTAATTCATCTTTGTACATAATTTCACTTCAAAATCTAGGGTTTTCCACGGGGAATTGGGTGTTTTTGGGTAGAAGTTAGGATTTTTGAATTTTAGGGATTTGGACCTCAAATTGAGGTCCGATTTCAAAACTAATTGCATATTTGAGTTCGTGGGTGAATGGGTGATTGAGTTTTGGTTCGAACTTCGGGTTTTGACCAAGCGGGCCCGGGGTCGGTTTCTGACTTTTTGGGGAAAACATTGGGAAACCTATTTTTATGCATTAGAATTGGTTTATTTAGCATTTATTGATGTTATTTAGTAAATTATAACTAGATACAAGCGGATTGGAAGTGGAACCGAGAGGTAAAGCGGTAATTGAGGCGTGATTTTTGTCTGTGAAATTGAGGTAAGTGTTTGGTCTAACCATAGCTTGAGGGAATAGGAGTTGTGGTCTTAATTCCTACGTGTTAGTGTTGAGTACGACGTATAGGTATGGTACGAGTATCTATACGTTGGTGTCAAGCATGCCCGTGAGTCTTATACCATGATTGTTGTGACTCTATTGTGTATTGTCTATACGTTGAGTATTGGCTCAAGTTGGGATTTGTTTTGTGAAGTAACTGTTGGAACGAAATTGGTTATAGTTGATTCCCTTGCCGGGATGTTATTATTCATATTGTTGATTCCCTTGCCGGGATGTTATTGTTTATATTGTTGATACCCTTGCTGGGACGTATTGTTTCTATTGTTTGGTGAAGAAGAGTGTTGTCACGACCCTAGTTCGCCCTCCGTGAACATGTCGTGACGGCACCTAGTACCTACGACTAGGTAAGCCTAACAATGCAAAAAACAACATAACTTGCAGAAATAAGTAATTAAAACTGAACAACTAAAAGAAAATTGTATATAAATACCGCTCGGCATATACAACTCAGTAACGCGGAAGTCTACAAGATCACCCTAAAATCCGGAAACTCATGGGAACACAAGCTAGAAGAATACAGTAAAGTGCTCTAATCTCCAGAAATGTCTACATCAAAAGTATGATAGAAGGCTAAACGCTACGAGATAGAGTAAAGAAGGAGACTCTTCGGTCTGCGGACGCGGCAGATGTACCTCGAAGTCTCCATAGCTCTCCCTGCCTCAAGGATAATGCGCCTGGGTGGAGGTACCTGGATCTGCACATGAAAAACATGCGCAGAAGGGGCATGAGTACACCACAACGGTACTCAGTAAGTGCCAAGCCTAACCTCGGTCGGGTAGTGACGAGGAAGGTCAGGGCCCTACTGAGATCAAATAAGATGTAAGAGTTAACAGTGTGAGTACAACAATATAAATAAGTGCAACAATAAGAAATAACTGGGAATTGAGAGAACAGCAACAACTAGAACAGAGAAAAATAAACAACGGAAAGAAAATACAGCTCAACATAGAGATAATAATCGGGGCACCTTTCAGGATACCGTCCTGAGTTCCCAATCACAAAAATCCAGTGGATCTCCCGGGATACCGACCCGTAGTCCATCACATATGTGTCCGAAGGATCTCCCGAGATATCGTCCCGTAGTCCAACTATCAGTGCGCGGGGGATCTATCGGGAATCTAACCCGCAGTCCCAAAGTAAATGTGCAGGGGGATCTATCGGGAATCGAACCCGCAGTCCCAAAGTAAATATGTAGGGGGGTCTATCGGGAATCGAACCCGAGTCCCAAAGTAAATATGCAGGGGGATCTATCGGGAATCGAACCCGCAGTCCCAAAGTAAACAGACAAGGGGGAGCTACCGGAATCCCACATCCGTAGTCCCAATGTAAATACACAGCAATAGCAAGAAGATATTCAAAAATGGAATTTAATACCAAGGCAACAGGAAATTCTAGCCTAACATGCTTCACGTAATGCACACAACAATTTAAGCAAATAGTCAATTTAAGTCAACTAATCATGCCTTTCTAAACTAACACAGGCTATATTTGCAACTAGAATAAAGCAAGTAAGAAAGGAACTCAGTTTAAATACTTAAAGTAAAATCGGATTTTCAACAATTAGCTCAAGTACGCGCTCGTCACCTCACGTACAAGGCATTCAATTACCAAATATCATATCCTAAGGGGAAAGGTCCCCCCCACAAGGTTAGACAAGCCACTTACCTCGAACCAGCTCCAAAATCAACCCGAAACCACACGTTTGCCACGAGTATCCGACTCCAAATGGCCCAAATCTATTCAATTCAATTACATATCGTAAATAACATCTCAAGCAACTGATTCTACTATTTAATTCAAAGCTAAGACGCGAAATTAGGTGAAATGACCAAAACGCCCCTCAGACCAATGTCTCAGAATCGGATTAAATTAACATTTTCAGAACCCTCGTACTCTCACGAGTCTAACCATATAAAAATCTCTCAAATCGGAGGTCAAACACCCACTCAAAACCCAATAATTTGGTCTATGAAGTTTTACCAATTTTTCATTCAAAATCCGAAATTACAGGAGGAATTCATGATTAGATTAGTGGGTTATGAGAAAAAAGGAGTATAGAATCGTTACCCAATCGTTGTCCCTGAAAAACCCTCGAAATCTCCCTGAAATCCGAGCTCCCAAGCTTGAGTTTTGGTAAAATGGCTAACCCTTGGATTTTGAAATGTTTATACTGCCCAGGTATTTAACGCATCGCGAACGCGGAGGAAGTCTCGAGTTCGCGAAGAAGAAAAATGAAGGCTGCTCAATTTATGCTTCGCGAACGCGGAAACAGACTCGCGAACGCGGAAGAGAAAAATATAATGGTTCAGAATTGCCCTTCGCGAATGCGTGGCACTGTACGCGAACGCGAAGGGTGGACTTTGCAAAGGTACGCGAACGCTAGAGGGGTATGCGAACGCGAAGAGGAAAATAGGCACATCCCTCAGTGCCAAATAACACTACGCGAACGCGAGGGCTTTGACGCGAACGCGATGAAGGAAAATGATGAAGCTTCGCGAACGCGGGTGGGTGAACGCGAACGCGTAGAAGAAATTGGCCCTCCTCCAAAATTACTCTACGCGAACGTGTGGAGGAGGACGCGATCGCGAAGAAGAAAAGGGGCCTGCAACAGCTGAAGGATTTTCTGCAATTTTCCACAACTCCAAAATGCCCCGTTGAGCATCCGAAACACACCCGAGGCCCCCGGGACCTCAACCAAACCTACGGGCATATCCCATAACATCATTCAAACTTGTACCAATCCTTAAACCACCTAAAACAACGTCGGAAACTCGAATTAATCAAGGATTTAAGCCTAAGAACTCCAAATTTCCTCAAAATACGCTTTCGATCAAAAACCTAACCAAACCACCTCCGAATGACCTGAAACTTTGCACACACATCAGAAATGACATAATGGAACTACTGCAACTCTTGGAATTCCATTCCGACCCTTGGATCAAAATCTCACTATCGAACCGGAAACTTCAAAATTCGAACTTTCGGCATTTCAAGCCTAAATTAGCTACGGACCTCCAAAACACAATCCGACCATGCACCCAACCCCGAAATCACCTAACGGAGCTAACGGAACCATCAGATTTCCATTCCGAGGCCGTCTTCACACTGTTCCGACTACGGATAACTTTCCAACACATAAGCCCTCATTTAGGGACTAAGTGTCCCTAAAATCTCCGAAACTCAAAACCGAACATCCCGGCAATTCAATCTAGCAGAAATAGACTTGGGGAAAGTAGTTAATAGGGGATCGGGACGTAAATTCCAAAAATGACCGGCCGGGTCATTACAAGTGTAAAGCACGAAGGTTGATGTCGTGCATGATATTGTGAGTGAGTGTTAAAGCACGAAGGGTGATGTCGTGCCGATATTGTGAGTGTTAATGCACGAAGGGTGACGCCGTGCCATGATTTGAGAGTTAAAGCACGAAGGGTAATGCCGTGCCGATATTGTGAGTGCTAATGCACGAAGGGTGATGTCGTGCCATGATTATGAGAGTTAAAGCACGAAGGGTGATGCTGTGCCAATATTGTGAGAGTTAATGCACGAAGGGTGATGCTTTGCCGTGATTATGAGAGTTAATGCACGAAGGGTGATGCCGTGCCGATTCTGTTGATTTTTATGGTGAGGACGAGAGTAAAAGCACGAAGGGTGATACCGTGCACGTGTTACTGTTTTCCTTATTCTTGTTAATTATATTATGGTGTTCTTTATGCTTCTCTACTGAATTTCTGTTAAGTATTTGATATTCCCTGCAACATGCTTCCCTTACAATCGTTATCTGTTATTTCCTGTTTTTATTATCCGTTTGTATATGATTTAACTGCACAGGTTTATATGGTCGTCATGTCCTAGCCTCGTCACTACTTCGCCTAGGTTAGGCTCGACACTTACCAGTACATGAGGTCGGTTGTACTGATAGTGAACTATGCATTTTCTGTGCATATTTCGGTGCTGGACCTCGTGAGTAGATCGTGGGTTGTTGCCTTCAATCCATAGGAAACCCGAGGTAGATCTGCCGGCGTTCACAGACTCCGGAGTCCCCTTCCTTATGTTTTTGATATAGTGTCTCTTTTCATTTCGAGAACATTTGTACTCTTCTTTCTAGACCAGTGTTTGTAGACATTCGTAGATGTTCGTGAAATTGTGACACCAGATTCTTAGGTAGACATGTATTGGAGTATTGGTTTTGTTATAACTCTTCCGCGCTTTATATCTGTTCAGTTTTAGTTACTGTTTATATCTGTTTGTGTTGATTGCTAATGTGTTAAAATCATACTAGATGGCTTGCCCAGCTTTCACGATTAGGCGCCATCACGATCCCGACGGTAGAAAATCCGGGTCGTGACATAATCCCTCGAGTCAAAGTTAGACACAACACTTACCTCGCTCCAAGGCCAAACTCAAAGCTCAAACACCGCTTTTCCCTTCACACAAGCCTCCAGACCAATAGAATCTAGCAAGTTACCAACCAAACAATTCAATTTAAGACGTAGGAACTACCCACGATTGCAAGGAATTCAATTAGGCCATTTTTGAAAAAGTCAACAAAAGTCAATCCCGGACCAGCTTAGTCCAAAACCGAAATTCGGACCAAAACCCGATTACGCATTCACCCCGATCCTGGATGTATAATTGATTTTGGAATCCGACCTCAATTTGAGGTCTAAATTTCCAAATTTCAAAATCCCTAGTTTCTACCCAAAAATCCCCAATTCCACCATAAAAACCTAAGATTCTAGGTTGAAATCTTGTAAAATGAAGTGAAAGATTGAAAGAAACTAGTTAAGAATCACTTACCTATGGTTTGGGGAAGAAATAAAATCGCCTAGAGGTTTCTTGTTTTGAAAATTTTGAGAAATGAGCAAAAATCCCGTTTAAGTTAGATTTTACACAGCTACAGATGTCGCAAATGCGACCAGGGGTTCGCAACTGCGAACCCCGCAATTGCGAGAAATCTTTCACAAATGCGAAGTGTTCCCCAACCCTGTTGTCTTCGCAAATGCGAACAATTGTTCGCATTTGCGGCCTGAAATGATTGCAAATGCGATGGTGAGCTTCGCAATTGCGAAGGTCCCCTCCCAGCCCAACTGCTTGCAAATGCGAGGCTCACATTTGCTAGCAGGCCTCGCAAATGCGAAGTCTGCACACTTGAAGCACACCAGGAAAATTTGCTAAGTTCAAAACGCTCCGTAGCCTATCCGAAACTCACCCGAGCCCTCGGGGCTCCAAACCAAACATCACACAAGTCTTAAAACATCATACGAACTTGCTCGCGCGATCAAATTGCCAAAATAACACCTAAAACTACGAACTAACACCATATCAAATGAAATTATCAAGAATACTTTGAAATTCCTATTTTCACAACCGGACGTCCGAATCACATCAAACCAACTCTGTTTCTCACCAAGTTTCACGGACAAGTCTTAAATATCATAATGAACTTGTACCGGACTCTGAAACCAAAATACGGACCCGATACCAACGAGATCAAACATTAATTAAATTCTTAAAAACATTTAATTTTCAGACTTTTAATTTTTATTAAAAATTCATATCTCGAGCTAGGGACCTCGGAATTCGATTCCAGGCATGCGCCCAGGTCTGATATTTCGATACGGACCCACCGGGACTGTCAAAACACGAGTCCGGGTCCGTTTACTCAAAACGTTGACCGAAGTCAACTAAATTAACTTTTAAAGGCAAAAATTATTATTTTCATCAACTTTCAACATAACAGCTTTCCAGAAACACGCCCGGACTGCGCACACAAATCGAGGAGGGATAAATAAGGTTTTAAATGCCTCAAAACACAGAATCAAGTTCTAAAACATAAGATGACCTTTTTGGTCATCACAACCAATTTTCATATTATGTTATAATATACATTCTAGACAACAACATTTCGCTATAGCAATCAAAAAAATCTGAAACAAGCGAGACTGTTATAGAGATGTTTGATTGTACGTTAAAAAGGAGAAGATTACATCAATTTAATGGGGTCTTATTAATAGTTCTGGGAAATGGAAAAATTAATTAATTTTATCACTAACAGGAGTAGCTAGTAGCTATTATGTCAAGCTTGCCTAATTAATTTTAGCAAAGGTGGTCAAAGGCTGATAAATTAAAAGTAAAAATGGCTAGTGTTATTTTGAAAAAGTTCCAAATAATATGTGGATTCACAAAACATTACATGTTTAATATCTTGTAAAAAAGACCTCTTAATTATAGATTTAACTTAAAGGAAAATATATAAGACATATTTAGAAAATAAATAGGATGTGATGTCCGAAGTGAATAATTTGAACCCGGTGTATAAACTAAACAAATATCTTAACTCTTAAGAAAATCATAAGTCAAAAATTGGAGTTAATTAGGCTTGATTATGACATATTGTTATAGTTAACAACTGACTAACAAACGCGTGATAGTTAAACCAAAAAAAAAAAAGAAGAAAAAAAAGGAAACATTGATATAGATTTTATAGTTTATATTTTAGTGTTTGGAATTTATCTTTTTATATTTTTTTTTTTGGGGTTTTGACACAGTTACCCACAAAAATAAAACTATTTACCCTTGTCTACCCATTTGTTTTCCTACCCATAAACTAATTACATTTCCTACCCATATTAGGTTTTGTGGGGAATTTTTTCTTTATTCTCCAATTCTTTTTTATTTCTATGCTTATTTTCTTTTTTTTTTTCTTTTCTACTTTTTTTCTCGTTTTCTTCTTATTTTTTTCTTTTTTCCTTTTTTAATTTCATTTAACTTCTTTTTTTTAATTCTTTTTCTCTTCATAATCTAATTTCATTTACTGTTTTTATTATTTTTTATTATTATTTTTTTATATTATTACTAAAGAAAAATCAAATTGTGTACCTATTAAATGTAGTTAATACAACCAAAAAAATATTAACTAACATATGATACAAGTATAGTATATAGCTATACCAACAGGTTATACAATTATACGCAAAGAGTTAGAAAATTTTTAATTCAATTATTAAACTGAAATAATATCAATTGTCAAAAAAAAATTAAAAATTCTAAAAGGATCTAATTGTAAGAGTATACCGTTACATCATATAGCATACTATTATTTTTATTTTATTTTTTGCATTTTCAATTTGCCCCTCACGCTGGGTAAAAGCTTAAAACAAATTAAAAGGGAAAAGGCAAGTGAATTTACGAGTAATAAGTATACTATTATAGTATATTGTATACTATTACAGCATATTGTTACAGTATCTTGCATATTATTACAGTATACCATAACAATATATTGTATACTATAATAGTATATTGTTACAGTATAACTATATACTCCTATAGTATATTAGTATACTGTGGCGGTATACTGTTTTGTAAACTATAATAGTGTACTGTTGCAGTATAGCTATATACTCCTACAACATATTGCATACCGTAGCGGTATACTGTAGCTGTGTTCTTCTTCGATCTTCAACTGAAAATTTCGATCTCAATCACCTCAAATCAGGTCCAAATGCTATCAAATTTCAGTATGAACTTCGAGAAGGTACTATAAGCAATATTTAACAGCATCCACTTTGAATCAAACAAGAAATCTTCAAAAATAAAATTGAGCTTCAAGCCCAACAATGGTGGATATTCAATCTTGGGAGTGAACTTTTCTCTTCTGAAATTAATCTTGTCGATTTGCCATATTCCTGAATGGAATTGATGTGTTGTTGTGTCTGTTTGTATGTTTCTTCAAAATCTTTTTTAACTTTTTCTACTTCCTCCACAACCTCGTCCATTTAGGGGTTTTGCAGATATATAGGAAGTGAAACTAGCGGGTAAATAGTTCGGGGAGTATGGGTAGGAGTAGTAAATAGTTTGAGTCTGGACATTAAAGGGTTAATAGTTTGGAATTAATAGGTATAAAGTGAGATTTTCTCTTTTTTTTTTATGAATGTTATGTGATGCTTCTATGATCGGTATAGGAGTATACAAGTTAAGTAAGTAAGTAAGAAGTTAATTTTTTTGTATTTATATATATTACTTCATGTAACGTGCGGCATGCATAATAATCGACAATTTTAAGCAAAAAAACTTTATAGTAAAAAGAATGATACATGTCATGTGTTTATTAATCGGTCACAACTTGTGATGACCCAAAATGGTCATCTCTTGTTTGAGAAGTTAAATCTATGTTTCGAGGCCTTAAAAACCTCCTTTTGTCTCACCTCGATTTGCGTGCGCAGTCCGAGCACGTTTCCGGAAAGCTTTTATGTGAAATTTAAGAAAAATATTGAATTTGGGCTTTAAAATTGATTAAAGTTGACTTCGGTCAACATTTTTGGTAAACGGACCCGAACCCGTGATTTGACGGTCCCGTAGGGTCCATAGTAAAATATGGGACTTGCGCGTATGCCCGGATTGAATTCCGAGGTCCCTAACCCAAGAAAAGAATTTTTAAAGAAAATTATTTGCTGGAAAATATAAGAATTTTTTTGGAAATGTAATGGTGTGTGATTTTTATGGTATCGAGCCCGTATTATGGTTCCAGAACCCGGTACAGGTTTAAAATAATAATTAAGTCGAACATGTGAAATTTGGTAAGAACCGGAGTTGATTTGGTATAAATCGGACCCTTAGTTGAGAAAATGAAAAATTTCAATGTTCTTAAGAATTTCATGAATTTGAGACTAAATTAGTAGTTGTTGATGTTATTTTGACGATTTGATCGCACGAGCAAGTCCGTATGATATATTTAGACTTGCGTGCATGTTTGGTTTAGAGCCCCGAGGGCTCGGTGAGTTTTAGATAGGCGACAAAGTGATTTTGAACTTAGGGAGATTGTTGGTATGTTTCAGCTGTGTAGCAGGCCTTGATCTCGCTATTGCCAGATCAGGCATCGCAATTGCGATGTAAGCTGTGACCGCAAATGCAAGGTTTTGCTTCGCAAATGCGAAGAAGTCAGGGCCAGCTTTTCTCGCAAATGCGAGATTTACTTCGCAATTGCGAAGGTTGTCTAGGCAGGCTAGAAGTTGCAAATGCGAAGGCAGCAGAGATTGCGAAGGTTCGCATTTGCGATGCACTTCTCGCAATTGCGAGCTTCGCAAATGCGAAGCTCCAGTCACAATTGCGACATCTGCAGCTGATCAAAACATCATTTGGACGGGATTTTCACTTCACTTCTCAAATTTTCAAACCCTAAACTCCAATAGGCAATTTTCTTGAAGAGAGTTCTTCCCCAAATCATAGGTAAACGATTTCTAACTCATTTTCTTCAATATAATTCATCTTTTTACATGATTTCACTTCAAAATCTAGGGGTTTTCATGGGATATTGGGTGTTCTTGGGTAGAAATTAGAATTTTCAAATTTTGGGGTTTTGGACCTCAAATTGATGTCGGATTTCAAAACTAATTGCATATTTGAGTTCGTGGGTGAATAGGTAATCGAGTTTTGGTTTGAACTTCGAGTTTTGACCAAGCAGGCCCGGGGTCGGGTTTTGACTTTTTGGGGAAACATTGGGGAATTCATATTCATGCATTAGAATTGATTTATTTAGCATTTATTGATGTTATTAAATTAATTATGGCTAGATACGAGTGAATTGGTGGTGGAATCGAGAAGTAAAGCAGTGGTTGAGTGTTGAGTTACCTGTTGGCTTGAGGTAAGTGTTTGGTCTAACCTTGATTTGAGGGAATAGGAATCCCCGTCTTATGTGCTAAGTGAAACTTCATGTGTGTGGCGTATAGGTGTGGTGACGAGTGTCTATGCGCCACCAAATTTTCCTTTTTAGTTGTTCCCTTCCCCGTTTCCTATTATACTATTTCTTGTCCCATTTGCTACTTGCTTGCCTTAATTCCTACTTGCTCATAAATGCTTCCATGCCTAATTGCTTCATATTAACTGTTGCTCTCTTATTTGAAGTATCTAATTGTTTTCGCTTTATTACACTGTTGGCTTATATTGGGTTGTTGGTGCCTTATGGCGCACCTTGATTGGTCTCACTGATAAGTTTTTATGGGTGAGGTTTCATATTTGTGGTAATATTCCATTGTGTGGGTTGAATTATAAGAGATGTAGAAATTTAGTTAATTTTTAAAATACCTTATATTTGATCTTTGTGATTGGTGTTGTTGTACATACATATGTTGGGATAGGGTTGCACGCCGCAACAGAAGGAATAAGAGAAGAAATTGCTTGTCTGGTGGGATCGGGTTGGACGCCGCAACAAGGAGTAATAAAGGTGAACAGGTGGGATCAGGTTGCGCGCCGCAACAAGAAGGAATAAGGGAGAATATTGATACTGTTATTGTTAGAATACTGATATTGTTATTGTTTATATGGTGGGATCGGGATGCAAGCCGCATCAGTTATTATTTTTGGCATTTATTTATGTTGAAGTTATTATTGAGGTGTTAAAATTCACTAAGGATTGGTTATAGCTGAATTCTAGTTGTCACGACCCATTTTCGAAAATAGATCGTGATGGCGCCCAATACCATTATCAGGCAAGCCAACGCGGAAAATATGCTTTAGTTCTCATTTTTACTTTTACCCAAAATAAGTGCAGAAATTTATAAAGCTCAAGTCAAATCAGAAATTTACAATAATGTGACAAAATAGTTACACAACCCAAAAAAATGATAGTCTACTAGCGTGTGTGCCAAGACCTGGTGTCACAAGTAATGGGCAACTAGTAGAATGTACAAAATAATAAAACTATCCTACTGTCTGAGATAGAATAGACAGAAAAAGTAAGGAAAAGACTCCATCAAGCTGCTGAACGTCACAGGAAGGGAGCAACTCACCGTGGAAATCTCAAGCTATGAATCAGGGGTGCGCACCAAACTGATAGCCAGATGTACCTGCCTCGGATCCTGTACAATTAAGTACAGAAGTGTAGTATGAGTACATAAACAATATGTACCCAGTAAGTATCCCGTCTAATCTCGAAGAAGTAGAGACGAGAGGTCGACTTGACACTTACTAGGGTCAAATAATATAATAAAGTGTTCTACTAGGCATGATAGTTACAATAAATCAACAACATGCAACAAGGGGTAATAAGTTATGTCCTCAACAATTTTACAGTTATCCGTACACATTTTAAGTATTTAGCGGAACAAGGCATGGATAAGATTTCACATATATATAAGTCTCATGCGCACATCATGCCGAGGTCGACGGTCCGATCCAGCAGAAAATAAACTGTGCACTGCCAGAGGGTCGAATGGCGCGAACCATAGATGTATCTATCTACCGAGGCGATCGGCCCGATCCACAAATGTCAATTAATATCAAAAATCACATGAATGCGCATTTATTTCCAAATAAATTCATACAAGTGTCCAACAAGTATATATATTCGCTTATATTCCTTCTCAAATTTCTAGCATATCCTAAGTGATCACATTAGCAAGAAAATATAGGGACATTCACAAATATAGCATGATACGGGTCCTAGACTACCCGGACAAATAACATGATAGTAGCTACGTACGGACTCTCGTCACCTAGTGCGTACGTAGCCCCCGCATTTAGTAGCAATTACTCAGTTATTATACCTATGGGGAAAATTCCCTCTTACAAGGTTAGAAAGGAGACTCACCTCGCTCCAAGTGCACTTCCAATGCCAAGAACGAGCCCAAACCCTCAATTCGGAGCCGCACGATCCCAAACTAGTTAAATGAGGTAGGAACGAATCACTATAAGCTCACAAAAATTGAATTCTAACTATTTAAGCAATTTCCCAACCATTAACACAAGTTTCTTAAAATCCGACCCCGGGCCCACGTGCCCGAATTCCGAAATTTTTCGAAGGAAGTTGTTCTCTATAACCGAAGGATCAATAATATACAATTTCTAGTTCATTGCATAACAAATTTCGTGGTAAAATTTAAGTTTTATTAAAACCCCAGGTCTAGATCTAACCCCTTGATTTCTTCAAATCTTTAGGTGTTAATCTACCCAAAACTCGAGTGTTAAACTTAGAAATAAGGGGGATGAACTTACCTCACGATGCTATGTGAAAATCCCTTCTCAAGAGCTCCAAAATCGCTCAATACCCGTGTGCCAAATGGTCAAAAATGGCTGGAGCTCGAATTAAATGAAGTTCACTGCCCCAGCAGTTTTCGCTTCTGCGGTCAGGGGACCGCATCTGCGGTCCCGCTTCTGCGAGAAAACGTCCGCACCTGCGGAATAGGCCAAGAGGAGCTGGGACCGCTTCTGCGGTGTTTTGGCCGCTTCTGCGGAGCCGCTTTTGCGGCTGGAGGGCCGCTTCTGCGGTTTTGCCTGGCCTTCCCCTGGGCCGCATCTGCGATAAATGGACTGCACCTGCGGTCTCACACCTGCGGTCCACCAACCGCAGGTGCGGTTATGACAGAAGCAACGACTTCAGCATTTCTAAAAATTTTTCACTTCACTCGAACCTCGTCCGATTGACGCTCGGGGCTCCCGGGCCCCGCCCGAACATACCGACAAGTCTGAAATCACGGAACGGACCTACTCGAACCTTCGGAACGCCCGAAACAATGCTAAATCTAAGAATCACCCCCAAAGACCAATTGACGCTCGGGGCTCCCGGGTCCCGCCCGAACATACCGACAAGTCTGAAATCACGAAACGGACCTACTCGAACCTTTGGAACGCCCGAAACAACGCTAAATCTAAGAATCACCCCCAAAAACCAATTGAATCAAACTTATGAACTTCAAGTTCTTAGTTTCCCTCTAACGGGCCAAAACGCCCTTAAACTACTCGGATTGATACCAAATTTTGCGGGCAAGTCTTAAATGTTATATTGGACTAGTACTGGGCTTCGGAACCAACATACGAGCCCAATACCAACGTGATCAATCATTAATTAGTTTCTTTAAATCCATAGAATTTCAGTTTAACAATTTCAAATAAAAATTCATTACTCGGGCTAGGGACCTCAGAATTCGATTCTGCGCATATGCACAGGTCCCATATTTTCCTGTGGACCCTCCAAAATCGTCAAAACACGAATCCGGGCCCGTTTGCCCATAATATTGACCAAATTCAGACTTAGCCTTTTAAGAAAATTCTAAAGAGTCAAATGTGCATATTTCAATCCAAACCCTTCTAAATCCCGAACCAACCATCCCCGCAGGTCGTAAATTAGTTAAAGCAAGCACGAAGAGTTTTATTTGGGGGAACGGGGTTCTAAAAAGGTAAACGACCGATCGGGTCGTTACACTAGTAGACTGGTTGGGTTCTGTGTTCCTTTAATGCAAGTTCCGGTTATTTTTCATTCCGTACTTCTTTTCTGTTTATTATAAACTGTTGCAGGTTATATATATATATATATATATATATATATATATATATATATATATGCCCCGCCATAGCCTCATCACTACTTCGTCGAGGTTAGGCTCGACACTTACCAGTATATGGGGTCGGTTGTTCTGATGCTACCTCTGTACTTTTTGTGCAGATCCCAGTGCTGGAACGTACGGACCGTAGTTCGAGGTTGCTTCCTTCAGTCCAGTGGAGACCCGAGGTAGTCTTGCAGGCGTCCGCAGGCCTTGGCGTACCTTTCTATCCCGTTTCATTTCTGTTTTATCTATTTCCGAAACAAATGTGTATTTCCTTGTTCAGACTTTATGTGTAGTATTCGCAGATGGTCCTTGAAATTGTGACACCAGTTCTGGGTGGATTTTATTATAGTTTCGCAGTTGTATTGAGATAACTTGTTAAATTCTGCTCTTCCATTTTTGTTCCTCTGATTACTGATGTTAACTTGTAAATTGGTAAAAGATAAAAGGAAAAGACGAAATAATTTGTAACGTTGACTTGTCTAGCGAGTACAATGTTAGCCGCCATCACGGTCCCGACGGTGGAAAATTCGGGTCGTGACAGCGTCGTACCAGTACCTCTCTAACTTTATTTCTATTTGTTACATGGACTAAACTAGTATTTAGTGATACTGTAAATATTTTCTATGTGATTGTATCTTAAGTTGTTATTCGCTTGTGCACATGTAACCTACTTATTTTTAGATAACTAATCTCACTTTTTACATACAGTTTATATATAATCACTTGATAGTACTGTTAAAATTCTTTTACACGGTCAATGTGCAAAAAGTTATACTGAAGCTATTGCATTTTAACATAGCAAGAGATCATAATTGTTTCATACTACTTCTTCTTTTCTTTTTTTTATTTATTTTTATTTGG
>NC_031999.1:57131566-57151315 GCF_001879085.1 Nicotiana attenuata | reverse complement strand
GGGGAGAACAAAACAAGAAGAAGCAAATTTCAAGAAATGAGGTTACATTAAATTTGTTATGGCAAGTTTAACATAGCAAGAAATCATATTGTTTCATACTAATTTTTGGGGGAAAAAAAACAAAAAACAAGAAGAAGAAAATTCAGTAATTCAAGAAAGGAAGCTACAATAAATTTATTATGGCAAAGCTTTTGAATATTTTTGGTGGCAATGTTCTTCACAACGTTCTTTGTGTAACCAGCATTCATTTGATATTCCGAAACAACACCAGCAAACTGGTACACCTACGCATTCTCTCTTCAAGCAGAAATCAAGCTTTAGCTTCTCTCCTCCAAGGGCTTTGCGACTCGTATCCATGCGCGGTGCCATTGTCTTAGTTAGTGGTTCGACAAAATTTAGTAGCTTTGACTCATACCCTATATTTATGTAAAAAAAAAAATTTATTTTATATATATAAATAATCTGTTCAGAGTCCGGTAAACAAAAAGAATTGTGAATCAATAAACTTAAAATCACGTTTATATCCCAATCAACCCTTTGGACTAATGCCCTACCAATGCCTTTTCACAAGGGAAACAAGAGATTTAAAGAATTATTCCCTCTATCTCAAAAAGATTCAACTTTTCTGATTTCGAGTTTTAACTTTTATATGCACCAGAAAAGATGCTAGCCAACTCTTGATTTGTGAAATTAGTAACCTAATAATAAGTTAATTTACACTAAATATGCTTTCAAATGTCACTAGAAATTGGTATACAACATGAAACTGTAAAAGATGGTATAGCGTTGATAAAAATAAGATGGACATAAGATAATTAAAAAATTCATTACAAAAAAGATAAAAAATTAGCAACGAACAAATTTTGTAGATAAACGACAAAATTTGTCGCTAATTAGGGTTAGCGACAGATTATCAAAATATTCGGTTAGCTACGAACAATTTAGCAACAAATTAGTGACGAAGTTCATAGCTAATTTACATTTTTTTAGTAGAGCTTAAGCCACATTTACCTTCAGTATCTTTTGTAAATATAAGAACTATTGAGAAAAGAACCAAATATCCCACGTTTACAGCAGCCATAGTCTGAGAATTTCAACTAACGTATAGAGACATGAGTTAGGACTCCTTGCTTAAATAGTAGTACACTATCTTCTTTCTTTTGCCGAATAAATTAATCGGGAAGAAATTAAATTTATGCAGATATTGTTTAAGAGTTTAAAGAAGTTAAAGAAGTTATTTACATTAAAGTTACATATATCTAAATGTGACTTTACCAAAGAAACTTAAATGAGTTTTTCCACTCAATGTTAAAGTGATAGGAGTATTTGACTAATATTACCGTAGGATAACTTTGTGTATTCCATTAATTTTTGATCAGATTCTCCATATCAGCAAATTTGAAATTAGATATTTCAAGCTGAAATATTCATTTCAGTTGAAAAATCTCCTCATGTTTGACTTCGTAGTACTGACTTTTTTTTGTGCTTTTACGATATTACGCTTATCTTTTTTGTTTTAATTTTTTTTTATAATAATTCTTTTAATCTATTTATTATTATAACTAATTTAACTTTTCTTTAGCTTTGTATATTTTTTTTGCTTAGCTTTAGTTAAAGCTTTGGTTAATATCACTTAATACTACTTTGTGGCCTGAATTAGGAAATGATATGCTTTAGTTTCCCATTTACCAATTTTCTTTTTATCGGTTTCTAAGCATTATTGCTGAATTAGCAGATCTGAAATGACAATGTAATTGGAGAGGAGAAGTGATATGAGGAAGAGGAAAATATCTGTATTCTTACTCAATAAAATAGTACACTATACATTGCTATTTATACAACTAAGCTAAGCTCAACAAACTAACCGACCTAACAAACAACTAACCACTTTATTGATAATGTCATGACCCGAATTTCCCACCTTCGGGAGTCGTGATGGCGCCTACTAATAGGAGCTAGGCAAGTCAATTAATTTAATACCTCTCTTGACAACATCAACAATATAAAGAAAGACGAGACAATTAATATAAAAGCGGAAGTCTCAAAACATAAATAACTGAGACCAAGTGCGGAAGCTCAAATACATCTCTACCCAGATCTGGTGTCACTAACTCACGAACTTCTACAGAATGCTAAATACAAAGTCTGAATAAAAACACAGTACTGTCTGATTCGATACAAAGGAAATCAAACGAAAAACAAGGATAAGAGAGACCCCGGGCCATGCGGACGTCAGCAAGGCTACCTCGGGAATCTCTGGACTGAAGTCAGCTCCCAATGCTCCTACTGCTGTCCAAAAGCTCCCGCTCCGGTATTGTGATCTGTGCAAAAAAGATGCACAGAGTGTAGCATCAGCACAACCGACCCCATGTGTTGGTAAGTGCCTGGCCTAGCCCCGGCGAAGTAGTGACGAGGCTAGACAGGATTACCAATCAACCTGAGCAGATATATATATATACAAACACTACAAAAATAACAGCGGAAAGTAATAATTAAGACTGGGAGGGGAACATGCTTTTGGGATAACAGATAAAATAGAACGATAGGAATAAATAAGGAAAACTACAACTAATCTCTTCTAACACAGAATACGTGATCGGCGTGCCACACCATCCCATTTCATGATATATAAGTGGTCGGCGTGCCACGTGATCCCATTTCATAATATATAAGTGGTCGGCGTGCCATACGATCCCATTTCATAATATATAATATGGTCGGCGTGCCACATGATCCCATTTCATGATATATAAGTGGTCGGCGTGCCACACGATCCCATTTCATAATATATAAGTGGTCGGCGTGCCACACAATCCCATTTCATAATATATATAATGTGGTCGGCGTGCCACACGATCCCATTTCATAATATATAATGTGGTCGGCGTGCCACACGATCCCATTTCATGATATATAAGTGGTCGGCGTGCCACACGATCCCATTTCATAATATATAATGGTTTCCCGGCAAGGGAACAAGTATCAATTCAACTATCCCGGCGAGGGAGAATGCAAGTAAACAGCTAGTTCCCGGCAAGGGAGCAACGACAATAACTTACACGTCCCGGCAAGGGAATAATTACATCTCTTTCTCTTTCGTTCATTTCTTACTTCCTAACCAAGTCATAATTCGAGCCAACGCTCCAAGTATGTTTACAAGTCATATTTCCTCTTCATACTGTTCACATTATATAGCAACCATCAATTAAACAAGGAAGAGTCACTACAGAATTCCGAATAAGCACAAATAAGGACTCACGGTCATGCTAGACACCGGTGTATAGATACTCGTCACCATGCCTATACACCGTACTCCACATTTAGCAATTAGCAAATAATACTCTAATCCTATTCCCTCAAGCCAAAGTTAGATCAAACACTTACCTCAACTTCCACGGCTAAATCAGTCCACAACGACCGCTTTCCCTCTCGAATTCGGCTCCAACTCAATCAAATCTATGAAATAACGACTTTTCAACATTAATATAAGCTAAACAAATCAAACCCAACGCCTAATATAGTTTTCTAAGCTTTCTTCCCAAAATTTCAAAAATCGACCCCGGGCCCGCTTGGTCAAAACCCGAGGTTCGAACCAATTTCACATCACCCATTCCCCCACGAGCCCGGATATACAATTTGTTTTCAAATTTGACCCCAAAACGAGGTCTAAATCAAAGAAAATTGAAAAGCCCTAATTCTACCCATTTCCCCCAATTTCAACCCTAGATTACATGTTTTAGACCTAGGATTTCAATGAATGATGATAGAAAATGAAGAAAACGAGTTAGATAATACTTACCCAAGAAGATTTGGTGAAGGATTGCTCTACAAATCGCCTAGGGGCTGTGGAGAAGAAGAGCTCGTGTGAATTTTTGAATAAGACCCGTAGCTACTGTTTCTGAAAACTTAAAAAAAATCACTGGGCAAAATTGCCCTTCGCGTTCGCGGAAAAGGGATCGCGTTCGCGAAGGGTAAATGAGATAAGGCATCGCGAACGCGGGGAGTCTAATCGCGAACGCGTAGAAGAGGAGGGCTGGGGGTCCAGGAACTTACTCTACGCGAACGCGTGGGTATATACGCGAACGCGATGAAGGATGGGCTAAGACTATGCGAACGCGGGGACTATTTCGCGAACGCGAAGAAGGGGGAGCCCAAGGGTACGCGAACGCGAAGAAGAAATGTACTGTTCACCTGCTGCGACTTTTCTGCATTTTTCCAAGTTTCAAAACCATCCCGAACACCTCCTAAAACACTCCCGAGCCCTCGGGGCTCCTAACCAAATACACACACTAACTCCACCAAATCCTAAGAACTTAACCGTGCGATCAAATCGCCAAAATAACATCAAAATCAATGAATTAAACCTCAAAATCATCACTTTTTCATCAAACTTCATAAACTTTCATTTTTTTGATATTTAGGTCAGAGACACGTCAAATGACGTCCGATTCCAACCAAATTTTACAGAAAGCGCTTAAACCATACATAAGACTTGTACCGGGCGTCGAAACCAAAATACGAGCCCGATACCACAGTCTTTTAATCAAATTTCATTTCCAATTTTCTTAATAATTTCAGAAAAACAATTTCACAGAAAAATTCATTACTCGGGCTCTAGACCTCGGAATTCGACTCCGGGCATATGCCCGAGTCCCATATTTTTCTACGGACCTTCCGGGACCGTCAAATCACGGGCCCGGGTCGTTTATCCAAAATGTTGACCAAAGTCAACTTTATTCATATTAATATCAAAATTCATCAATTTTTATACAGAATTCATATTTAAGCTTTCCGGCTATGCGCCCGGACTGCGCACGCAATTCGAGGCAACCCTAAATGAGGTTTTCAAGGCCTCGGAGACACAGAATGAATGAGAAAATAGGTGATGACCCTTTGGGTCGTCACATATAAATAGACTAAAAATGCCCCTGCTTTATGTACAACTAAGTGACCCCTTTCTCTACGCTCCCCCTCAAGCTAGATGGTGCAAATAAATCAAACACACCTTGCTTGGAACTTAAGTATTTATACTGAACTATGTTCAAGCCTTTTGTCAACAAAAATGCCACCTGCTCTCTTGTTCCTACATATTTGGTGTTAACTAAACCCAACAGAATTTTTTCCCTTATGAAATGGCAATCTGTCACGGCCAAAAAATCACTAGTCGTGATAGCACCTAATTCGGTCAGCTAGGTAAGCCAACTAACAGAAAATACAATGCAAAAGAGATTATAAAAAAATAGTAAAGAATTAACTAAATATTTACAAATTAACCCAAGAACTGGTAGTACGAATCACGAGTTTCTAACACTTGGAATTTGCAAAACTGATACAAATAATTACACGTACTGTTTGAAAGTTACATAAACAGATTAACAAAACCTAAGCTACCAAGGACAAGTGGCAGCTATATCCGGAATGCACGAACATCTTCCGAGTCAGCACCCGACATAACCAGTAGCTCTGCTCCAAAAATCTGTATACAACGTACATAAGTGTAGTATCAGTACAACCAACCCCATGTTGTCACGACCCAAACCGATGGGCCGCAACGGGCACCCGGTACCTTACTCATACGAGTACCAACATAACGTATCTTCTCGTATCATGCTATCATAGGTAAATGAGACGGAAAGGCTGCCGTAGAATAACTAGAATAAAATATGTAATACTAACTTATACATAAGACATACGAGCCTATAAGACCAAAATCACCACTCGTATACTGAACATAGGCCGACAAGGCCATACAATCTTTTATGTATATAACATCTGTCTACAAGCCTCTACGAATACATAATCTTCTTAAAGGCCGGACAGAATCCGCCATACCAAACAATACACGTCTAAATCATACTAACCAAACAAGAAACTCCGAAGCAAATGGAGCGCACCAACATCTTCCGCTGAGCTGATAGCCTAGGAGGGTTCTTGACCTGTCGTTCGGGACCTGCGGGCATGAAATACAGCGTCCCCAAGCAAAAGGGACGTCAGTACAAATAATATACCGAGTATGTAAGGAATGAAAATCAGTAAATAATAGAGGTGAGAGAAACATAGAGTAAAAGACTCGACATGTACATTTGGATAGCTCTGTGAATCATTTTATTTTTTATAATGTAATGCATATGCTGTCACGACCCTAAACCCGGACCCGGTTGTGATGGCGCCTCTCGTGAAGACAAGGCCAGCCGACACATTTCCCATTTAAATTTTTTTAGCAATTAAATTAATAAATATTAAGCCTTAACTTGACAAGATAAATAATAAGCAGTGGACATTACAGTTTGCGAAAATAAAACCCAACACAGCCCGGTACCCGGGTGTCACCAGTCATATATCAATTCTAACACTAGTCTGAAAAGTCTACAAAGCTATTACAAGTCACTAATAAGGGAAAAGGAATGAGATAAGGGGGAGAAACACGGGATTGCGAACGCCAAGCAGCCACCTCGTGAACTCCGAAGTCTGCGGGAGCTCTCAACTCTCGCTAGCAGGATCAACAACGCCTGAATCTGCACACGGGGTACAGGGAGTAAAGTGAGTACTCCAACTCAATGAGTAATAATCATAAATAAAGACTGAGAAATATGAAATCACGTAAGGCACATTGCAGGCTATAATAAAGCAGTAAGAGCCAGTAAAATAGTGAATCAGTACAGATATGTAAAAATCAATTTAGTTCAGTTTAAACTTCATGAAATGCCTTTCTAACATTTAAGGAAACAAATGACAGGCAAATAAGAAAGATAAACATATAAAGGTTTGCCCCTCGGGCACAATATCAACAAATCCGCCCCTCGGGCAATATCTCATAACAATACCAGCCCCTCGGGCTATATCTCACATCACAATGGGTAGCCGCGCTCACTGGGGGTGTGCATACTCCTGGAGGGGCCCCTTACGGCCCAAGCGCAATATCAAGCCATCTCGTGGCATCATCACTAGGCTCTCGGCCTCATATCAACAAGCCACCTCGTGACGTACAAATCTCAGGCCCTCGGCCTCATAATCATAATCAGTGTATCACCGCTGCAGCGTGCAGCCCGACCCAAAAGTATCATCACAACACAGGCCCTCGGCCTTACTCAGTCAAAATCACATAAGCCACTCGGGCAACAGTAATACAAGATGCTCAGCCCAAAATATTATTTAAAATATATTTTTAAGTGTTAAAGCAGAGTAAACATTTTGAGTTTTGAAAACAGTAGAATATAGCATAACTGAGTACAAGTTTAAAGTCAAAACAGTGAAATATCAGTAAAAATCCCATAAGGGTTCAAATAGTTGGCACTAGGCCCAAATATGACATTTCCGCCCAAAACAAGATGGTAGAAACCAATTTTCAATCAAATACGCGATAAAACAATCATTCGGTATGGACTAGGTCACAATCCCCAATAGTGCACGACCCCACGCTCGTCATTTAGCGTGCGCGTCACCTCAAAATAGCAAAACGAAGTGCAATCCGGGGTTTCATACCCTCAAGACAACATTTACAATCATTACTTACCTCGATCCGGTCCAAACTCTAGCCAGCGATGCCTTTTCCCTCACGAATCGACCTCCGGATGCTCCAAATCTAGCCATAATCAGTACATAACCATTACAATATGCTAAGGGGACAAAGCCCACTCGAAAATATCCAATTTACATAAAAAATCCTGAAATTGCTCTAACCCGGCCCCCGAGCCCACATCTCGAAATCCGACAAAATTAACATCAATAGAATCCTCATCCTCCCACGAGTCTATACATATCAAGAAAATCAAAATCGGACTTCAAATGACCCTTAAATCCCCACTCAAAGGTCTCTTAATCTCAAGCCCTAATTACCCATTTTTGCTACTGATTTTCCATGGATTTCAAGCTTACAAATGTTAAAATTAATCATAGAAACAAGTTTAGGGTCCAAAAATCTTACCTCCATGAAACCCTCTTGAATTCCCTCTTCAATTAGCTCTCCAAAGCTTTCTCCCGAATGAAATATAGTGAAAACGCACTCAAAATCACGAAGGGAACCTTTTCTTATACTTTCTGACCCAGGCATTTTCGCACCTGCGGTCCATTTCCCGCTTCTGCGGTATCGCTTCTGCGACCAAAACCACCGCATCTGCGGT
Organism: Nicotiana attenuata; assembly: GCF_001879085.1. Classification (NCBI taxonomy): domain Eukaryota; kingdom Viridiplantae; phylum Streptophyta; class Magnoliopsida; order Solanales; family Solanaceae; genus Nicotiana; species Nicotiana attenuata. Next base: position 57,143,195 of record NC_031999.1, on the reverse strand, counting down.
TTTCATTAAGTTGCCAATTACCGCATCTGCGGTGAAAAACTCGCACCTGCGTCACCGCAGGTGCGCCCACTTCACCGCTTCTCCCATTCCTGAAGAGCTTCTTCTTGGCTGCATCTTCGACTGCCTTCCACTTCTGCGATCATCGCACATGCGGCCTCCCAACCGCAGGTGCGGTTATAACAGAAGCGAAATGCTTCCGCTACAAATATTCATTTCAAATTCTTCCGTCACCCATCAGGAATCACCCCGAGGCCCCCGGGACCTCAACCAAAAGCACAAACAAGTCACATACCACCATTCGAACTTGTACCAATCTTCAAAACACCTCAAACAACATCGAATCACCCAAAACACATCGGATTCAAGCCTAAGCTTCCAAAATCTTCCGAATTACGCTTTGGATAGAAAAGTATACCGAACCACGTCCGAATGATCTGAAATTTTGCACACACATCCCAAATGCGACAACGGAACTACTGCAACTTCCGGAATTCCATTCCGACCCCTATATCAAAATCTCACCTATCAACCGGAAAACGCCAAAATCTCAATTTCGCCAATTCAAGCCTAAACCTTCCATGGACCTCCAAAATGCATTTCGATCACGCTCCTAAGTCCCAAATCACCTAACGGAGATAAAAAAATCATAAAAATTCCGATCCGATATCATATACCAACAAGTCAAATCTTCGTCAAACCTTTCAAATTTCAAGCTTCAAACTGAGAACTGTTCTTCCAAATTCATTCCGATTACCCTGAAAACCCAAACCAACGATTTACATAAGTCATAATACATCACACGGGGCTAGTCATGCCCGAGAACTGGCGAGCGAAATGCAAAATCTCAAAATGACCGGTCGGGTTGTTACATCCTCCCCCACTTAAACATACGTTCGTCCTCGAACGTGCCCAGAGTTGTTCCGAAAACCATCGAATCGCTGTGTAACCTCTCCATGCACATACCCAGGGGTGATCCCACGTCACCCTATCTCATATAGGTCTGATAATACAATGTAACTGAAATTTCACAATCCAACCTAGCCCATAAACCTTAGAACCACATTTCCACTTCTAAAATCATCCACAAGATCAGAATCTCACATCTATACTCTGAATAAGCCCGAACTAGCTGTAATAACCCATACCTGAAACCTCAGGTGCAATTACATGATATACCACATAGCTCAAACACTTGTAGCGACAACTTCTAATCACAGCAGCTGCACACAACAACCGAATACCGATAGAAATCTCTTATCAACTAAAGTCTCATTCCAACACTTCCATATACTGCCTATGATAAATGAGACACGCAGTACGCCATAACCATTTCTCAGATCAACTATTCATGAAGCCACTTTCCTTTGGCAAAGACCATAGCAAATTTCTGAGCCGAACCTCGATATTACCCTTCCAACATGCTGAAATCAAATCCGTTTGTATTCATTAAAGACCCCAACAATCTCATCTAATCCAACACAATTACTCTGGTGACATGACACATCAATACAGGCTAAAGCCGCAACTTGTGCAATCCGCCCACCAATAAGCAACAATTCCTCTGATGCCCATTATGCTTATGGTAGATCAGGATCATCTCAGTGAAATAACTCCAGTAGCCTCTGTTACAACCTCCCAGAATCCAATGAAACAAGCCAGCACAAAAAACAACAGCTCCACAACTCTGTGGAACTGTAATCTCAAGTTTTTCTCTCTAACAATGTGTGCTTTTTTGCAGGTTTCCTATCTCTATGAACTACTCTTTTCATTGTTGGTATTTCAAGGTGTGGTATTAGAACTAATGCTCATCCTCCTGAAATTACAACAAGGATCAGAGTTAGGCTATAAAGAAAAGGAAAATATCTTCTATATTGGCTCACATCATCTGAAGGCTCCCCAACCTGAAAAACACCAGTTCTTCTCCACCTACCACTATAGACCACGTGACCCTTTCTGGGTACTCCATACCTTCATCACCAATGTTCCTAGAACCCACAAGAACTTAGGAACAACCTTCCCTATTGCTCACCTTACCCCTGCACAACCAATCAAACTTCTTCCAAAAAATAGTCTCAAAAAACTGAGCAGAAATGCTCCCCTTTTCACTGACTCTGTTTTCTTTTTTGCAGGTACCATCTCATCTGTCAATCACTTGGTATGGCTTCTACGAGTGGTATCAACCTCTGTGGTATTCAGTCTCTTAGAATCAAACCAATTGACATCCAAACCTCACACCCACAGAAATTCTACCCCACAGATACAACAGAAACTGCAGAAATCTTTTTTGCCAGTTCCTGAAAAAACAAAAACTGCAGGAACCCCCCTGCTATTTCTTAAAACCTATACCAGTCCTTTTCCTTATCTCATACCCTCTCCCTCTCCAAAGAACCTCACTACTCAAATTGTCCTCACCAACATTGCAGGAAAATCAACCCACAGTTGCAGCAAAAAGTACTAAAATCAGTACTTTCACCTGCAGAAATTGCAGAAACTACAGGAAGTCCTCTAACAGCTCCTGAAACCAAGCCCAGTCCACTCCTCACCAAATTCCCATCCCCAGTCCAATAAACTACATCTAACAATTGATCAGTGTTGTAGGTACCTCTTTACCTGCAATCAGGGATTTCTAATCCAGTCCTCCTCCATCATGAGCATCTATACAACTGAGTGCAGTCAACACAAGAACCTGCACTCAGTGTATAGACTTGGGATCACAAATGCTCCCCTTTCCCCAGACTCACCTTCAGAATCCACAAGAACCTGGAGATTCAGCCCCCCACTAACAGGTTTGTTGTTTTTTGCAGGTATTTGGAGTTCACTTGCTCAATTGATGGTTTTTCAGGTAGTGGTATTAGCATCTTAATGCTTATTCTGCTGGAAACCCATCAATTGACCAAAGTCTCTCCAATCATACACACATACTCACACCAAACTGTGTAATGCAAGCTCTACACTCACAGCATTTCCACACCAGCAAGCTGGCCCAGTTTCAACATTACAGCCTCCAGCAGTTGTCAACAACAGTGTTGCTGATCAAATGTGGGAATCCAGACCTGCCTCATCATCAGATGATCATCCAATCTATCTCCTTTTCAAGCTATCAGGAACTAATGCTACAGTTTGCACAATTGGAGGAATTAAATGGAAGACAGTGCTCTCTCTTTTCTGTCAAAGCTCTCAGGCAGAATCAAAACACAAGTCTAGCATCTTGGGCCCCTTTTGTTAGCTATCTTCAACTTGGCTTTCTTTGGCACCAATGTCAAAGCAAAGTTGAAGATGGCTCCCTCAAATACCATATGACTTTTGCCTACTCTTTTAGGGCTTCTCTACATTTTGTTAGGTGTAGAATTTTTTGTATATGGAAATTGAATTTCCAAGCCAACTCTCTGGTAGAATTAGGTTTGCTTGTACTTTTTTGTATAGTTGACCTAGGTTCACTTCATTATGCTTTTGTAAATCCAATTGACTATCAATGTTGGATAGTAAATTGGATCATCGTTATAGGTCTAACTTATCACAGCATACAGGTCTCACCTGAATATCATAGTTGGATAATCAGGTGTCTTTGTACCATACCTCTAGAGGTCAGGTTTATATCCCCCTCCTTTGTTGTACTTTATGTTTATATCTATGAAAATCAACCCTAGGCACACTGCCTAGTGGATTCTCTAAAAAAAAATAAGCAACAATTCGAACATACTCAGATCATGAAAATGACTTCAAACGAAAGAGCTGTACCGCAAGCTCACCAGTACAACCACACACAAATGTTAAGAACCCATCACACCTCATAGAAATATAACACACGAATCTAACTCGCAGGATCATACCTCCGCATAGCTTCGCTCCGATGCGCGACCTCATCCAAACACTGGTCCACATGAAATACCTCAAGTCACTCTGCTCAAAATCGACGACCACGTGCAATTTGATTTCTAGAACCAAAGCAAATCATCATAACCACTGCGAAGTAATGGACTTAACATTACACTCCCGAAAGGACACAACCGATGCGCCATCCGCCGAGCAATACTCAATACTCTTCCTACTCAACTTCCACTATGAAACCCCAGTGGAACCGCAACAGGAGTGCCTATAACCAACAAATCATAACGCCTCGCAACACAAAAAAGGTAACTCATGAAAGTACAAGGGGGGGGGGGGGTAAATTGTAGATAATTAAAGTTAATCGTTAACAAGTTAACATAAAACTTATGTAGTCGACTAAATATGGCAATCTTGCAGATATAGTAATTTGAGGTAATAAGCAGAAAGTAAATACAAAAATTTAAAGACACCAGGAATTTTTATACTGGTTCGGATTCAATGTGAATCCTAATCCAGTCCCCTTGGGTTGCAAGGGATTTCTCTCAAGTGAATAAGTTTTGTTTTGAGTACAGATTTGATGTATGTCGCTTAGTTTCACTAGCACTCGTTTGATACAATGCCTCACCAGTTGTATGCCCTCTTTCTATCCCTGACTTGTTACACAGCAGATCTATATAGGCTACTATGCTTGTTTGCAGTAGAATGAAGAGAGTTATTTTGGTTTGATCAAAGTATACTAAGGATGGAGTTACACTGTGAATTTATACAAGGATCAATGGTGAAGGCTTGTCAACCCAAGGGTTTTGATCCTTGGAAAGAGTTGATTCTTTCCAAGAATAAAGAACTATCCGTTGCTTCTCTTCAGACCTTTTCCTTTGGTAGATAACGGGTTTGACAGGATTCTTCCTTGATTGTTGGACCTTCCAATCTTGACCGCTGTCCGGATCTTCTAGCTTTAATAGTTCTTCAGTGATTTGATCTGATTCGTCAATCACAGATTGCGTTGAATCTTTATTCCGTTATGGCAGATTTGATTTCCCAAAATCATGGAGCTAATCCTGATTTGCTGATGTAGTACTGTTTCTTTCCTTGTACATCGTAAGTATTTCAGGCAGCTTCCCTTCTGAATGATTTCCTTCCTTGTTCGACATAGCCGTTCCAATAGTTCCTTTTTACTTCTTTGAACTCCTGCACATGCATATTAATTGCATTATTAAAATATGATCTAACAACTCATAGATCTCCTCAGAACACTAATAGCTGAACAACAGCCGAATCAACACATCCCTCACCAATAGCAACTCGAAGCCAACCAAGCTGACTCAAGTGAGAATACCCATCGACATTGGCCTGCCAACGAACTCCTTATCAAGGAAACCTTGAAGCTCTCCTTTAACTCCTTTAATTCTACCGGTGCCATACGACACGGTGCCCAGCATCAAATCTATACCGAAATTGACAACCTTGCCCGGCGACATGCTCGGCCACTAGAAACGCGTCCGAAAAGTCCCTCATCACTAGAACTGGACCAATAGTAGGACTCTCTGCACTGACATCCATCACGAAGGCCAAATAAGAAAGACAATCATTTCCAGCTATCCGCTGGGTCTTTAGAATATAAAACCACCCTACTAGAACATAATCCGTCGAACCTCGCCACTCAATCCGTGGCATTCCCGTCATAGCCAACATCGCCGCCTTAGCGCAATCGCCCAGAATGACATAATGCTGAGAAATCAAATCTATACCCAACATTACATCAAAATCTAACATACCAAGAAGCAAAAGATCCACTCGGGTCTCCAAACCCCGATAGTCACTATACAGTGTCGATACACACGACCCACAACCACAACATAACCTGTTTATGAGAACTTCCCGTCTCCAAATCCATATGGCACACGAATCACCATATCCGATCTCAATTCCGCCATCCGAATACTTACCACACCTCTAATACCCAATCATTCCACGAGAGATACTCTAAAATTCTTCTGTGCCACCAAGCAAACTCGAATATCAGCAGTCGATCTAACAAGAGAGTGCTGCAATACTACCGAAGTACCATCAACTTAATCACATTTCCCTTTTCTGGAACATATACCCTCGTCAAATCACCCCAATTAGCAAGACCATTTCCTTAATCATCTGAAGATCGTTTCCCTAATCATCTGTAGCTCATTTTCCTAATTATCTGAAGCTCATTTCTCTAATTATCTGAAGCTCATTCCTCTAATTATTTGAAGCTGCCCGCTGCCAAAGGATTTTATGATCTTCCTTTCAGAACTGTACCGAGACCTTACACATGCAAATCTCAAGCCTACACCACATACCGCATAACCATACCGTCCGAGGGTAACCGTGAGAACTTCGTATCCCTTCCGAGCCACAAGCAACTATGTACTCAACCAACCAAGAACTTTCCGTTGATCCCATTCAGAAGAAAATCACTACACATCCCATGCTTCTCACACTCGTAGAGAATACGCATCTCTAACCGTGGTAGAAACCATCAAGAACTCTCCGAATCCCACTCGCACAAGACTGAACCGTCAGGACTGAATCCTTCTAACTCAACTAAGCTACGCAAGCCACTCAAACCCAAGGGCATTGCTGCGAAACACCTATAGAAACTCATTACCCCGTACACACCCAAGGAACTAATCATATCCTTGCCATACCGGTCCGGTCTATTACCAAGCTATCCCATTAATTTGGGTTTCCTTATGATTTACCTTCAACTTGATACTCCTTCTTGCTATAACATCACAATTCCTCAACCCACACTTACCACACGAGACCCAAGCATAAAACCACACCGTCTAAGGCTCATAACCCGCTGAATACTATCTTAAATATTCCCAAAAGCACCACATTCAAAATACCTACTCCGAAGAGACTTCCTGAGAATCCGGAACCATCACCTTCCTAATACTGATATATAGAATACCATTATTGATAGAGAAATGACACAAGTCTTGACACCCCCCAATGCAAACCTCAGTTTCTAGCCAATTATACAACTTGAAAACCTCCAATTTCTACATGTAGAACCTTGAACCCATTAGAACCATTCTCGAGAGTCATTGTTGCAGCCAAACGCACACGCAAGTATACGCGGTCGTCAAGTAATAAAGTGACTAAAAGTCGGATGTCGATTCCACGAGGACTTGTGATTAACTATTAACTAAATTAGACTATCTTAATTATCTAAACAAGAATTAAACCTAGAAATATTTGGTTCTAAACTAATTAAATAAAGAATTATAAATAATGAACTTTTAATAGAGGAAGAGCAGATTTTTATGATATCAATGTAATAAAAACGATCTAGGGTTATGGGCTATCTAACATTCCTATTGTATTCTTCAATTGAATTGACTAACTAATTTATCGAGTTTATTGGTTGACAGGGTTAATATTGCTCATAAGATTCTGTCGAGTTCTTACTCGCCTATTCAAGCTAACCTAACACCTATATGTCTATGGATTTAGAATCAACAAGAACGCATTTATAATTCCTGTATTTCAACCAAGCAAGGCAATTAGGTATATGTCTATCCTAATTGCGAATCCGTTCCCCGATGCCCAGGTTCAAGAACTTGCTCTGCTCAATCCTATATGCAATCTAGAATTCCCACTTTCGAGTTCAACTCTAGATTCTTAGATAGTATTCAATTGGTGATCAAGCAATCAAATAATTAAGTGCAGGATTAAATAAATAAACCAATATGATAAACTAAGCAATCAAAATCAATATCCGAATAACAATAGTCATGAAAGAACCACAACCCTAGAACGTGAAGTTTAGCTCCACATAGACATGGTAGCAAAACAACAAATCATACAAAGAAACATAAAAATTACAAAGTTTGGTGGAAGAAAAGATGAAACCCGGCCTCCAGGGCGGCTCTGTATTTGTGTTTTCCTCTCAAAAACGTCCTCCTCCCTCAAAATACCGTTTTTCCATGTATATATACCAAGTAGGGTTGGGCCCAAACAATTATTGCTTCTCCAATGTGAAAAAGGACATTTTCCCCGGGTTTGACTAGCGCGGTCGGGCATCTGCGCGCGCTAATGGCCGCGCTAGTTGGACAACTTTCTGTCCTGGGCGCGCTAAAACTAGCGATCGCGCATCTGGGCGCGAATGTTTCACCCTGTCCCGTTTGGAATTTGGAAAAACGTGAAACATGAAAGTTGTAGCCCTTCGAGTTAGCTTTCCAACCATATATTGTGGAGCCAAAATGGAGTTCTGAGCAAATAGTTATATCTAGTTTACTAGACAGTGCACAATATGCCTACTCGATTCTTCGTTCGCTCTAACTATCATCCGTTGACCACCAAACGCGATCCCGGCTTGTATCCTTGGGCTTTTACTAAGATTTCAAAGATCCAAATCACTTGAATTCATTCCATAACATCTATATAGCTCGGAATCACTCCTACAAGGCATAAAACACACAGTTAGTGCAAGACACTAGCGATTAAAGCTCAAACTCAATTAAAGTGCAGTAAATTAGAGTGTAATAAGCGACTAAAATACGTAATTATAGCCTATCATCAGTCATCCACTCTACTCAAACTACAATTAGACTAATCAAATGAATCGAACAACCTGTGTATCATTGGCACTCCGACACCGCATAATGTGACCTCACCTTAATGCAACCCAGCAACTTCCTGCCCTATGCACCGAGGATCCTTTACCAATAACCACTCAAGACATTCCGCGATTCTCATACACCTATGAAGCATAACATAACCTTTGCCAAAATTTTCCTTTACTCGAGCCATCCTCGGTCTCAATACCCGTAAGCCACAACTGATTCACCCGCACGCCTCAAACTGGAACCAACGTACCACATAATCGTGCCATCAACTAATCAATAGCAGACTCCCCCACTTGGCTCAAAGCCATAGATCAAAACAAACACTAACTCATAATGCATACACCCTATAATATCGTGGTGAGATTAAACTAAATCCTTCATAAGCTCGTACAACACAGACCATCTCGTACTTCAAATCTTCTGCAAATCTCGCATTCACCCTCGCAACAGTTAAACCCACTCTCTTAAGCGACCCAAATTTAAATTTCAACACATATAATTCAGATATAAATGAGATCTTCTAACAAACAACATATGTATCACACAACTTCAGAACACTCCGCAGGAGATAACCCGCTTGTTTTGCCTCAAACTAACATTTATGTATACCTTCCACCGTCATAGACATTACGGAGTCGCTTGATCTTCCTGAGTCTGAACTCATACCGCAACATGAAATTTACTTCACTCCCAGCTGGGAAACATGAAAAGATTCTTCACACGCCCATAACTCGGGGCTATACCTCAAATCAAATGAAAATCAAGTACCTAATAGTTCTTTCATCCTCCAGCAGACCCTTCTCGTCGCTTCCAAATCATATGAATACATCTTGCAGTCACATCATCCTCATCACGTAGCTATCCAGGTATCCAGTCATTACTTCCCTTGATAGGGACAGGACAGAACATATAAGTTCACCAACACATGCTCACACAATCAGCACCTCGGTGCTCCAGCCATAGGCAAAAATCCGGCCTCGAGTCCTCCAGGCTGGGCCAACATCAAAACATAGAGATCACATCTCGCCCCTCGATCAGGAACCACAAGCCATCGATGTACATTTAATACCGAGAGCTCATGCGCGCATACGAACGAGTGGAAGGAATTCAAAGAGTTACTTTTCAAGATGAATCAAGGACGCATGATAAGAATTCAAGAATGTGATGTTTTTCCTAAAGGTTCGGCAGCCTCCCGAGGATAAGTACAGACGTCTCCGTACCGATATGTGAGACTCTACTAAACCTGCTCATGACTCGTGAGACCTATGTAACCTAGGCTCTGATACCAACTTGTCACGACCCTAAACCCGGACCCGGTCGTGATGGCGCCTCTCGTGAAGACAGGGCCAGCCGACACATTTCCCATTTCAATTTTTTTGGCAATTAAATTAATAAATATTAAGCCTTAAACTTGACAAGATAAATAATAAGCAGTGGACATTAGAGTTTACGGAAATAAAACCCAACATAGCCCGGTACCGGGGTGTCACCAGTCATGAGCATATATGAATTCTAACATAAGTCTGAAAAGTCTACAAAGCTATTACAAGTCACTAATAAGGGAAAAGGAATGAGATAAGGGGAGAAACACGGGACTGCGGACACCAAGCAACCACCTCGTAAACTCCAAAGTCTGTCGGGAGCTCTCAACTCTCGCTAGCAGGATCAACAATGCCTGAATCTGCACACGGGGTGCAGGGAGTAAAGTGAGTACTCCAACTCAGTGAGTAATAATCATAAATAAAGACTGAGAAATATGAAATCACGTAAGGCACATTGCAGGCTATAATGAAGCAGTAAGAGCCAGTAAAATAGTGAATCAGTACAGATATGTAAAAACCAATTTAGTTGAGTTTAAACTTCATGAAATGCATTTCTAACATTTAAACAAACAAATGACAGGCAAATAAGAAAGATAAACACATAAAGGTTCGCCCCTCGGGCACAATATCAACAAATCCGCCCCTCGGGAAATATCTCATAACAATACCAGCCCCTCGGGCTATATCTCACATCACAATGGGTACCCGCACTCACTAGGGGTGTGCAGACTCCTGGAGGGGCCCGTTACGGCCCAAGCGCAATATCAAGCCATCTCGTGGCATCATCACTAGGCTCTCAGCCTCATATCAACAAGCCACCTCGTGGCGTACATATCTCAGGCCCTCGGCCTCATAATCATAATCAGTGTATCACCACTGCGGCATGCAGCCCGACCCAAAAGTATCCTCACAACATAGGCCCTCGGCCTTACTCAGTCAAAATCACATACGCCACTCGGGCAACAGTAAAACATGATGAACAGCCGAAAAATATTATTTAAAATATCTTTTTAAGTGTTAAAGCAGAGTAAACATGGCTGAGTTTTGAAAACATCAGAATATAGCATGACAGAGTACAAGTTTAAAGTCAAAACAGTGAGGAAATATCAGTAAAAATCCCATAAGGGTTCAAATAGTTGGCACTAGGCCCAAATATGGCATTTCCGCCCAAAACAAGATGGTAGCAACCAGTTTTCAATCAAATACGCGGTAAAACAATCATTCGGGATGGACTTGGTCACAATGCCCAACAGTGCACGACCCCACGCTCGTCATCTAGCGTGTGCGTCACCTCAAAATAGCACAACGATGTGCAATCCGGGGTTTCATATCCTCAGGACAACATTTACAATCATTACTCACCTCGATCCGGTCCAAACTCTAGCCCGCGATGCCTTTGCCCTCACGAATCGACCTCCAGATGCTCCAAATCTAGCCATAATCAGTACATAACCATTAAAATATGCTAAGGGGACAAAGCCCACTCGAAAATATCCAATTTATACCAAAAATCCCGAATTTGATCAAACCCGGCCCCCGGGCCCACGTCTCGGAATCCGAAAAAATTAACATCTATGGAATCCTCATCCTCTCGCGAGTCTAAACATATCAAGAATATCAAAATTGGACCTCAAATGCCTATTCAAATCGTCAAAAGAATTTTCCAAATTTTTCCTCCCATTCTTCCCCAATTTCCACTTTGATTCCTCAAATTACATGATAAAAATCAAGACTAATTCATGAAACTATTCCAAAAGTGATTGAAGAACACTTACCACAAGAATTCCACTGAAAATCTCTTCCAAATCCTCCTTCTCCCGAGCTCTCTAATGGTGTTTTGGTATTAGTCGTAACCCTAAACCGTCGTTT
>NC_031999.1:57121821-57131548 GCF_001879085.1 Nicotiana attenuata | reverse complement strand
GAAATTGCTCTAACCCGGCCCCCGAGCCCACGTCTCGAAATCCGACAAAATTAACATCAATAGAATCCTCATCCTCCCACGAGTCTATACATATCAAGAAAATCAAAATCGGACTTCAAATGGCCCTTAAATCCCCACTCAAAGGTCTCTTAATCTCAAGCCCTAATTACCCATTTTTGCTACTGATTTTCCATGGATTTCAAGCTTACAAATGTTAAAATTAATCATAGAAACAAGTTTAGGGTCCCAAAATCTTACCTCCATGAAACCCTCTTGAATTCCCTCTTCAATTAGCTCTCCAAAGCTTTCTCCCGAATGAAATATGGTGAAAACGCACTCAAAATCACGAAGGGAACCTTTTTTTATACTTTCTGACCCAGGCATTTTCGCACCTGCGGTCCATTTCCCGCTTCTGCGGTATCGCTTCTGCGACCAAAACCACCGCATCTGCGGTTTTCATTAAGTTGCCAAGTACCGCATCTGCGGTTAAAAACTCGCACCTGCATCACCGCAGGTGCGCCCACTTCACCGCTTCTCCGATTCCTGATGAGCTTCTTCTTGGCTGCATCTGCGACTGCCTTCCGCTTCTGCGATCATCGCACCTGCGGCCTCCTAACCGCAGGTGCGGTTATGACAGAAGCCAAATGCTTCAGCTACAAAAACTCATTTCAAATTCTTCCGTCACCTATCAGGAATCACCCCGAGGCCCCCGGGACCTCAACCAAAAGCACAAACAAGTCACATACCACCATTCGAGCTTGTACCAACCTTCAAAACACCTCAAACAACATCGAATCACCCAAAACACATCGGATTCAAGCCTAAGCTTCCAAAATCTTCCGAATTACGCTTTCGATCAAAAAGTATACCGAACCACGTCCGAATGATCTGAAATTTTGCACACACATCCCAAATGCGGCAACGGAACTACTGCAACTTCCGAAATTCCATTCTGACCCCTATATCAAAATCTCACCTATCAACCGGAAAACGCCAAAATCTCAATTTCGCCAATTCAAGCCTAAACCTTCCACGGACCTCTAAAATGCATTCCGATCACGCTCCTAAGTCCCAAATCACCTAACGGAGATAACCAAATCATAAAAAATCCGATCCGAGATCATATACCAACAAGTCAAATCTTCGTCAAACTTTTCAAATTTCAAGCTTCAAACTGAGAACTGTTCTTCCAAATTCATTCCGATTACCCTGAAAACCAAAACCAGCGATTTACATAAGTCATAATACATCACGCGGGGCTAGTCATGCCCGAGAACTGGCGAGCGAAATGCAAAAGCTCAAAATGACCGGTCGGGTCGTTACATATGCGTATAAATGTCATACCATGCATGGTTATATGTTTTCATAACATCATCAAGCCTCTGGGGGTATCACATCATATCATATCGGCCACTGTGGGCAAATCATCAACGTATACCAGCTGATCAGGTGGTGGTGTGTATATAACGCCGTAACCTTTTCCCATATATATATATATATATATATATATATATATATATATATATATATACGGATATATAACGCCATCTGGTCATGGGTCAATGTACATGTATAAATGAAGGCAATGCGTGAGAAGTAGGTTAATAAAATCTCTCGGAATATCGTAAAACCAGTATACTTTTGAGTAACATCACGAAGTAAATTTTTTTCAACTTACATATTTTTCTAAGACCCCACTAGTGGGGCCTGCCTCTCTTGTTGAGCCGGGAGTCTCTTGGAAACAGCCTCTCTGTCCTTTTCGGGGTAGGGGTAAGGTCCGCGTACACTCAACTCTCCCCAGATCCCACTAGTGGAATTTTACTGGGTATGTTTTTGTTGTTGTTGTTGTTGTTGTTGTTGTTGTTGTATTTTTCTGAGACCCTTGAACAGAAGATGTAATAATAAGATGCATGAGAATTCAAGAACATAGGCACCTCTAATACTTCTATGAATATAGTCATTTATGGAAGTTGTGCATTTGCTCGTTTTGTTTGTGTCATATAGATCATGCCAAAAAGGAATGAAGGGATAGCCTTAACATACCCGGAGCAGGAAAAAATCCGTATGATATTCTTGGGGAAAGGTTGCACCGTACTCTTTTTAGAATTGACAAACCTCACGTTGCTTAAGATGTTAAGAAACCTCGTTGGAATGTTTGTTTCAAGGAATCTCGTTGAATTCCTAATGCCAGCGTTGGAATTGTTTGTATTTTTCGTTGGATCCATGCTGCTGATTTTGGAATTGATTTTCTTTTGATTCAAGCACACTTTCCTTGACATTTATAAATCCTTTACTAAGTGGGGGGTGGGCCCCATTTATGGCTTAGTTGGCAAAGGCATAATCCATATTTTGCTACATTTTATGTCATTACAAGAGTCATATGTATATAAGCTCTTTGGATGCCACGTTAATGGAGCTCAAATCTTATCTAAAATCATTATTAATTAACCACTAATATTTTGATTAACTTGATAATTTCTCACTATCCAATAATTAACCAATTATCCATATAATTAAGAATTATCTCAACTTACTTAAAATACTACTCACTTTTAACATACCTTGTACACCTTACTATCATGGCCATGCAGTATCTCGTATGACACTAGTCCATAGATACTGAGTACTTTAGCTCGGGCCGTATTTTATCCTAACATGTCTAACTTGGACGAAAATTTATTTTTTTGCTTTGCTTCCCCTCTCACCTTCACGAATTTACTCATCACTTGTTTGAAATAGCATGATACTTATAATCTCAAAATAATCCCATTCCCGAACTTACGTCGATCAACTTATGACGAAACTTTAACAAACGAAAATGCGGGATGTAACACATATATTGGTAAGTATTTTGTCTAACCTCGTCGAAGTAGTGACGATACTTTTTAGTTAAAAGATACTTTCTGATAAAACTTACACCGTAAATCGGCAATAGAACTATACTATGATATAATAGAGAAGAATACATGAAACGGATACGCAAAACAATAACCGAGTGTTAACAGAGATCACAATTTGACATCTTCAAATACCTCGACCAATCCTTTCCTTAGAATGAAACCAATAAACCACAACAGTCAATTCTTAACTTTCCAAGCATGAGGAATATACTCAGATATCAAGTCAATTGCACGGCAATACCCTTCGTACTTTTATCTTATCCTCACCCATTATTCGTATAATAGAACCAATCAGATGACAGAAATACCGATAACAGGAATCACAAGGTAGGAAATACGCAAGCAGTAATAATGAACAAGGATAACTATATGGGCAACAATAAAAGAATAGGCGGAAGGCATGTGAGTAATGACAGCAGCTGAAAGACAAAAATATCAACTTCAACTAACTAGCATAGTGGAGGCCTAGATACATATATAACAGACAAGGAGGAAACATATGATTTTTACAAGTTAACAAGTAGAGGCATGATGACTAACATATAAAAGGTCTTGTACAAAAGTGCAACAGAATAGATACGACATGGGTGTGATTATAACAGCAGTAAGTAAGCATGGTATTTGCAAGTTGAACAAGTAGAAGTCGTGGCAACACAACAACAATTGAGATAAAGATCAAGAACAGGACAATAACAACAAATCACACAAGATCTATAAGTACGACAATAACAGCTCAAGGTAAAGGCATAAATGTATTCACGGAAAACAGATATCACATCATAATGTGATAGAAACTAATCGTCCACCAGACTGTATAGAAAACCAGATTCTCTATCAGTTCCCACTGTAAGTAACAGACTGTAAAACCAAAGAGTATAGGGAATCAGGTTCTCTAATTGTTCCCACAGTAACTCGACAGTAAATAAAGAACACAGAGGATTTTTACGTGAAAAAATCCCAACTCAAGGGCACAAAAACCACGACCTACACTTCTAGGCTTTTAACTTCACTAACTTGTAAAAACACTATTACAAGCCACTTTGTAATGACTATATTACAAAGACTTCAACTAAATTAACTTGTGATACACTTACCACAAGCCACTTTTTCACTCACTAGTTACAAAGACTTCAACTCAACTAACTTGTGATACACTTACCACAAGCCACTTTGTCACTCACTAGTTACAACGACTTCAACTAAACTAACTTGTGATGCACTTACCACAAGCCACTTTGTCACTCACTAGTTACAAAGACTTCAACTTATGACTAACTCTAGTCAAAACACAAACTCAGAAAGTTTATGATTTTACAAAGGGGTTCCTACATAATGCCTCTAACTAAGCTAAGTAGGATTTACAAATGAAGAACAAATAACAAAGACTCAACAAACCTAAGGACTTAAGATATCTTCAATCTTTGGATCTGGCCCTTGAGGTTGCAGCAACTTTTTTCTTGAGAGGCTGTGGCTAGCACTTGAGAGAATATGTTCTTTTGATTTTTCAAGTGTTGGAGAGATGAAGTCCCTTGCCTCATGTTGATAATATGTGTGTGTGATGTCATCAAGGATGATGCAATAAAGTGCCCTTTATTTTGGCCTTAGCATGCTATAACTGTGCTGCTGTACTGCTGCCAGACGGTACAGTGCAGCACTCTGACAGACGGTAAAATGCAGTATTTTTTACAGCTGTAGAGTTGACTGTACAATGATGCAGGAAACAGATCCCTATCTGGTCCCTCTGCTGTTTCCTTATCTGATTTCATTGAGAATTGAACCAGACATCTGACTAGTTATTCAGAATGCAAGGGAACTTAATTGTATCAGATTCCTTATCTTGTTCTCTCATGAAGTAAGTTGTTTTACCTTCCTTGGTTGTATTTATACATGTGTGACATCACTTACAATGATGTAAGCAAGGTAGATAAAAAGTCTTCCACAGAAAGTTGGCTGCTGCACTATTCCTGTACAGTAGCGTGTGTAGGCAGAAACTTTCCAGCTGGAGAGTTAACTTCATACAGTCTTCTCAGGAACTGATAGGGACCTGTTCCCTCAGCTGTTCCTTCCACTCTGAAGAGTTGAGTTATATCCCACGCTGGATCCCTTGTGATCTCAAGGTCTTGTAAATTTATAACAGGTTCCTTATCTGGTTCTGGATGGTAAGTTTGTTAGATCATCAAAACATAAAATAAAATACTTATGCCCAAAGTACTTGTAACCTATCAATTTCCCCCTTTTTGATGATGACAAACTTAGAATTGAAATTCCCCCTGAGAACCGGATCTCCACATTGTTCTGCCTACGAATCAGCCGTTTCCCTCCTAAGAACCAAACCTAAGGAACTGATCACAACTGGTTCCTCAAGACTGTTTGGCAAATTATTAAAACTCAAAATACCATAACTTATCAATTTTCCCCTTTTTGATGATGACAAATCCAAAATTGATATAAAACTTGAGAACCAGATTCCTCATATGTTTCCCTGCGGATCAGACCTATAATCAACATATTATCAGCAACATTCCCCCTGTGAAGCAGAGCTATCTTTCATGCGCAACACAACATATCAATTCAATCCCCTTGCGAAGCAGAGCTATCTTTCATCCACAACACAACATATCAATTCAATTCTGTTCCTCTCCCATGTTGACACCTATATAACTTCCCCCTTTTGGCATCATCAAAAAGAATAACAGAAAAAGCATAGCCAAAAAGAAGTTTAGCAACATTAACTCATGCCACTTGGGCAACACACCATAAACAATAACAAGAACAACAAGTGAATGTCATTGCACAAAATAGAGTGATTGCCCGTAGTAGAGTAATTATAATAAAAGCACAATAGTTTCAACAATACATGATATGACAATTTAAACAACTAAACTACCAATGTCATCAAATATATGAATCAAAAGAAGATAAGAATTCAAGGGAATTTGGAAGGAGTGAAAGACATGGATCACTGGGCAGGAAGAAAAGTAAGAGGCTAAAGCCTTGATGAGCTTGTCCATTCGTTCATTTACTCTCCTTTGATCAATGATCATCTTCTCTCTCAGTTCCTCTACCTGTTTCATCAATCTTTCATTCTTACCCTTCAACTTAGCATTCTATTCTGCCAAGGGTCTACGAGGAATTGGTGCTCAACCTATCTGAGTAGGCTGAACCATCAATCAGATCACCAAGAATCTCCCCAAGCTTCTTCTCATCAAGAACAAAATCAGTCCCATGCACATATAGCATCATAGTATCACATAAAACATAGAAGTTTTTACTTCTTCTTTAGAAACATTGGGACTTGGAGGAACAAAGAGGTGATTCTATTTTTGGAACTCAACAATGTCATGAAGTTCCCCTATTTCTCAGCAATATCAGAGTCAACACTCTGCCTTACAGTACTTTTTGAGACTTCAGAGTCTTCTACCTCTCCAAACCTAATGACTTAACCTTTTGCTTCTGTAAGGAACCAGGTTCCTCACTTACATTACCCTTTCTATCCCTGAGCAGCCATGTCTCCCTCTTCTTCTTCTTAATTTGTTTACCCTTATCATCTGCTGCATCTTTCTCAGCCAACTTTCTTTTCTCCATTTATTAAAATTCTTTCTCACAAGTAAAGATTTCATTTCATTCTCTCTTCCACAATCACATCAGCAGGTCACACCACTTCGTCATCAATCAGCCTACTTTTTATCAATCCTTTTAACTGGATCGGAAGTTCGTTTAAACACAGAACTCAAAAAGAAAAAGATCATCATTAAAATTGACTTCCTGAAAAGGACTTGAGGGATCAGGTTCCTCATTTAGTTCTCACATTTACTAATTTCTCCATCCTTCAAGACTTCCACTAATCCAGCAACAATTTCAACCTCACGCTCTAGAATATTAGATCTACCCTATTCCTTTTCAGTTAAACTTCCATCAAAATCTACCAAACACTTCTTGGGGTTTTGGTTCAGATGGAGTTAGGATTTTGGAAAGTGACAGAGTTGGGTTCACTTCGGGCATATTTGGAAAGAAGGATTCTATTGAGACAAGGTTGATTTTGGTTTTACAGAAAAGAATCGGTTTTAGTTGGGTGTAAGATAAAGAAGTGCCTTTTTGGGGCAACGGGCAGTTCAGAAAAGGTTTAACATTTTGGACTACAAAAGTTAGGAGAGAGGCAGGAGAAAGGCGGAAATAAATTAATGACATGACACTTCAACAGCTTAAAAAGGCATATAAGTATTGGAGAGACTACTAACTCGAGTGACAGGAACCAGGTTCCTTTACGTTTTTTGAAAATTTTGAGCAAAGACTCCTAGAAGTGCAATGTCACTCTTACTTGTTTTTGTGCTGAAACTGCCATATGTGTATACCTATAACAGTATAGATTTGAGTTAGATGTCGCCGAAAAACACTTTTTAGCATTGTACCTTTTCTTCTTAACATAGACAATCATCGAGGGACCGGGTCCTTAGTTGAGCTTGATCAACCCCAACTCCATACGATTTCTTTCAAAATGTTCCTTGCTCAGCGCCTTGGTGAAGATGTCTGCTACCTGGTCCTCCGTCTTCCATAACTTCATACAAATAAGAACCTTTTCAACATTATCCCTCAAAGAGTGATGTCGCACATTAATGTGCTTTGTCTTCTTGTGTTGTACCGAGTTCAAGCTGTAAATACACCAAAGTCTTTAAGATCTTGCTTGATCTGTACTAGTTGAGCCCAACAAGAAGCAGCAACCACATATTCAGCTTCAGCGGTAGGAAGAGCCACACAGTTTGTTTCTTTGTACCCCATGAGATCAAGCATGACCCCAAAAAATATACTGTTTCAGATGTGCTATTTCTATCCACTAGATATTCAACATAATCAGCATTAACATATCCAACCAATTCAATGTTATCTCCCGAGGGACAGTAGAGAACCAGGTCCTGCATCCCTTTGAGATATCTTAGGATTCTCTTGGCAGCTTTCAGATGAGATTCCTTTGGATTGGATTAAAACCCGGCACAGACCCACACTAAAAACAATATCTGGTCTGCTACAGAAGTGACCCTATGATACCTCTATACATGGTCTGATTTATAGGGAACCAGGTTCATCCATTCTAGACAAGTATCTGTGGCGATGGGAGTGTCAATGATTTTTGATGTCTCCATGTCAAATCTCTTCAGCAGCTTCTTGATGTACTTCTGTTGTCTTATCATTGTCCCCTTGAGAGTTTGCTTCACTTGTAAATCTAAGAAGAAATTCAGTTCCCCCATCGTACTCATTTCTAACTCACTTCCCATGAGTTTCGCAAATTCTTCACATTGAGAGTCAACTATTTCTCCAAAGATGATGCCATCAACACAGATCTGCATAATGAGTAGGTTCCTTCCTTGTTTCTTCAGAAAAAGAGTGTTGTCATTCCCTCTTGTAAAGCCATTTTCTAGAAGGAATTTTGACAACCTTTCACACCAAGCACGGGGAGCCTGGCTCCTATAATAGTTTTGTCAGCAGGTCGTGGAACCAGGTTCCACACACTGTTCCTCTCAAGTTGACGGAGCTCTTCTTGCATAGCTGTAATCCAGTCAGCATCTTTCAATGCTTCCTTGATATTCTTAGGCTCTATTTGAGAGAGAAAGGCTGAGAAGGTAAGTGAGTTTCTTGTCTTTGATCTGGTTTGAATTCCTCAGCAGTTGGAGTTCCATGTACAACATCCACAACTCTGTTTTCTACTTCAGATATTATGATTGAGGGACCAGGTTCCTCTATGTCGGCTGGAGTCTCACCTTTAGTTCTGAGGAATAAGGTCCATGTAAATCTGGAGTAGTCATCCATAATGACAAAAATATATACCTCTTTCCTCCTCTACTTGGCATCCTCATAGGTCCATATAGATCCATATGGAGGATATCAAGTGGCCTTGAGATGCTAACTTCCTTTTTGGGCTTGAAAGAGGATCTGGCTTGCTTTGCTTTTACACATGCATCACACACCCTGTGATCCTTGAAGCTTGACTTGAGTAGACCACGAATCAGGTCCTTCTTGACTAATTTGTTCAGAAGCGTGAAACTTGCATAACCCAGCCTTCTGTGACATAGCTCAGCATTATCATTAACAACACTCAGACAGCTAAGATCCCCTTGTCATAGATTTGGGAAATACCCAGCAAGCTATACTTCAACCCCTACACGAAGTACGCATTTTCAATAGAGTGGGAAAGAGACTTCCCGATCCTTCCAACTCCTACAATGTATCCCTTATTGCCATTTTCAAAGGATACACTCCCTCCTTGCAGGGCCTTCAGTGAAAGGAAATCATTTATACTTCCAGTCATGAGCTTCGAGCAGTGCTATCCATGTACCGCTGTTGACTGCTCCCTTTCACTGTTCCCTGCACAAGGAAATCAAGGGTTAGAGTTAGGAACCCTAACAAGTTTGGGTCCCTTGTAATGAGGAAAGGGGTAAATGAGGGTTCTTATGGTCCAAGCAGGCATTAAACATTTTTTATGTTAAGGACCGGGTTCCCTAACATCAGTTACTTTTTCAGCAAAAACTTTGTTTTTCTGTTGAGATTGAAATCTAGTGTTACCATAGTGAGTGAAAAGCCAATTGTTAGGTACAGTAACGTATTTGATATGAGGGTTGTAGGGAGTGTTTTCCCTTTGGAACCCGATTCCCTGCCTGTTTCCCCTATTGTTTGTGTACAAGGCAGTGATAGCATCAGAGGACCAGGTCCACTTGAGTAATTTTTCAAGATCACTCTTCACTCTACCTAGTTCTTCCTGAAGTTGTTTGTTTTTCTCAAGCTCATCACACAGACTAGACTTCACTAAATTTAACTCACACTTTACTAAGACTTAA
>NC_031999.1:57102553-57121801 GCF_001879085.1 Nicotiana attenuata | reverse complement strand
TGGCAAATTCTATCCCCAGAAATACTTAGTTCTCCTAAGTCCTTCATCTTGAAGGTTTGTTGTAAAGCTGTCTTTGTTTCTAATATCAGTTGTAAGCTAGTGCCAGTTACTAGCATATCATTTATATACACAAGCACAATAATAGTGCCTCCTTCTGGAAGCTTCTTGACAAATAAAGAGTGATCATATTAACTCTGAGAAAAGCCAAATGTACACAATACTTTAGTAAGCTTCTCATTCCACTGTCTTGGAGCTTGTCTAAGCCCATATAAGGATTTGATGAGTCTAAAGACTGCACGTGACTCCCCCTAGCTCTTAAATCCTGGTGGAAACTCCATATAAATCTCATCAAACAGATCACCTTGTAAAAAGGCATTATACACATCCATTTGATGGATCTTCCACCTCTTAGAAGCAGCAACAAAGAGCACAGTCCTCATAGTTACCATCTTGACTACAGGGAAAAAAGTCTCCTTGTAGTCAATCCCTTCTTTCTGAGAGTATCCCTTAGCGACTAGCTTGGCCTTGAACCTCTCCACCTCTCCTGAAGCCTTGTATTTGACTTTATATATCCACTTGCATCCAACAGGAATCTTGCCTTTAGGAAGTGATACTACCTCCCACGTATTGTTACTCTCCAGTGCCTCAATCTCTGATTGCATGGCCTCAACCCACCTAGGGTCTTGGCTGGCCTTAACAAAGGAAGAAGGTTCAACAATGGAGGAGAAAACTGCAAGATATGCCTGATATTTAGGAGAAACACTACTGTAAGTCACATAGTTGGCTATATAAGGAACACTCTGATGAATATTCAAAGAAACAAAGTCCTTTAGAAAGATAGGTGGATTCCTATCTCTTGTAGATCTTCTAATGCCAGCAGGGTATGGAGACTGATGCCCATGCAATTGTTCTTGTACAGGTGCTTGCTCCTGAACATGACTACGATTTGATGACCCTGCTTCTTCTTCAAGATCATCTACCATAGGAATTTCTGTATCTTCAGTGGGAAACATTTCTGCTTCATCTAGTTTCATGGTTGACCTCTGTGTTGTGCCTAGAGTTGATTCTAGATTGAGATGTGATGTATGGATCATAGGTTGATATATCAGGTTGCAAGAAAATAGGAGAATGAGAAATGTGTTGGTTGGAGCATCTAAATGGAAAAATATTCTCTTTCAAGATAGTATCCCTGTTCACAAAGAAGCAGTTGTTAGTCAAATTCAAGAGTACATAGCCTTTCTGAACTGATGAGTATCCTATTAGCACTGCAGGAATTGTCTTGGCATAAACTTGGCATGTACTTGTACATTTTTGGCATAGCACAGACATCTTATTACTCTCAGATGTTCTAGTGAAGGTTTTCTACTGTACATCTTCTCAAAAGCTGATGCTCCATTCAGTACTGAAGATGGCAATCTGTTTATGACATAGGTGTCACGACCCAAAATCCAATAAAGGTCGTGATGGCGCCAGACACTGCTGTCAGGCAAGCCAACCATATATACTTAATTTAGTCCTTGTTTTAGTATTTTTAAAACTATGATTTTCCTTCAATTTTCACTAGTAAAAGATAATCTTTACCGAATAGGAAAAAATGTTTACAATTTAATACTGTATACCCCATTCAGTATTTAATAAGAAGTGAATAAATATGAAGCAGAGTAAATACATGAAATGAACATGAATAAAATACATGATACAATTCCTTTCTTTACAATTTTTATCAAGCTTTCAACTAGCAAGTGCCCCCATCACCGGAGCATATATATAAAGATATAGTGGATATCATCAAGAGGTTGTCATGAATCAAATCAGGGGAAAATCCAAAGATACACTTACTTCTAGCCAAATATTACGCACGAATTCCATAAGAATGATGTGTATATATAGGAAATGCCGAGGCGTACAGCCCGATCCAACATAAAAGTAAATTGTGCACTGCCGATGGTCGAACAGCGCAAACCATAGATGCATCCATTAACCTGTCGAGGCGAACGGCCCGCTCCCATGAGAGTGTGATACATAAATCCTGCTGAGGCGAACAACTCGATCCCATAAGAGTGTGATACATAAATCCTGCCGAGGTGAACGGACCGATCCCATAAGAGTGGTAAAAGGAAATTTCCCCACTCGCGAATCATACATGCGACGCGGTCAAGTATAATTTAATAATGAATCAAAATCCTTTTCTTGATTTCCTTTCAAAATTAAGACAAATCAACGTGAATTTTTTAAAGAGATTTTTACCCGCTCGCCAAACGTACCTACGACGCGGTTACACTTAGATTACTTAGATAATTATAGCATTTCTTAATTCTTTCGAAAATACGAAGTTTAATGGGAACTCTTAAAAACTTAAATTCTTCAATTCAAATTCCTTTCAACACAATCGTTACACAACCCAAATCTTGTTTCTTCTCAAGACAAAAAATAACATAAATTAACAACAATATCAACAAGGCATGACGTAAGCCTAAAACTACCCGGACATAGGCATAACTAGTAGCTATGTACGGACTCTCGTCACCTCGTGTGTTCGTAGCCCCCACAAATAGAACCACATAATAATTTAGTTCACCTACGGGGTTAATTCCCTCTTACAAGGTTAGAAAGGAGACTTACCTCGCTCCGAAGTTCCATAACTGGCTTCCAAGCCCTTCCGACGACTCAAATCGATGCACAACGCTCCAAAACTAGTCAATAAATGAGAAAATCCATAAATATATGATCTATTACCCACAACAATTCAATTTAGATAATTTCCTAACTCCGCTAGAAAAGTTGACTAAATCGCCCTCAGGCCCACGTGCCCGTATTCCGAAATTTTTCGAAGATAAACTTTACCCATAGCCTCACGAACCCGAGTGTATAATTTACTCTCAATTCCATTCCCAAATTCATGGTAAGAATCCAAAAATATGAATTTCTAGGTCTCCTACCCAAAACCCACAATTTCTATTAATTTCAATGCTTGACTCCATAATAATACCAAGTATTTAACTTACAAGGGGTAGAATTAACTTACCTCATGTTTGATGATGTAATCCCCCCTTTTCAAAGACTCCAAAGTCGCTCAACCAAAGTGAAAATGTGTGGAAAATGAGCCAAGTCCCATCTTTAAAACAACACACTGCCCAGCGATTTTCGCACATGCGGCTCCTTGGCCGCATCCGCGCTTCCGCTTATGCGGCTTAGCCTTCCGCATCTGCGGCTCTTTCCGCTTCTGCGCGACTGGCATCGCACCTGCGCCATCGCAAGTGCGCAAACATTTCCACTTCTGCGGTTCTCAGTGACCTGGCACCTTCCGCTTCTACGAGCCACCTCCCGCACATGCGGGCTCGCACCTGCGGACCTCTTCACGCAATTGCGGTTACACCAGGCGCCCCGTTGCTTCAGCTCTTCCTCAACTCCTTATTTCGATCCGATAACTGCCCGGAATCCATCCGAGGCCCCCGGGAACCCGTCCAATCACACCAACCAGTCCCAAAACATAATGCGGACCTGCTCGAGGTCTCAAATCACATCGAACAATGCTAAAATCGTGAATCACACTCCAATTCAAACTTGATGAACTTTAGAACTTTGAACTTCTTCATTCGATGCTGAAACCTATCAAATCTCGTCCGATTAACCTCAAATTTTGCACACAAGTCATATTTGACACTACGGGCCTACTTCAACTCGCGGAATCGGATTCCGACCCCGATATCAAAAAGTTCACTTCCGGTCAAATTCCTCAAAAACCTTCAAATTTCTATCTTTAGCCAATTGACTCCAAAATGACCCACGGACCTCCGAATTCACTTCCGATCGTGCTCCCAACACCAGAATCACCATACGAAGCTATTCCCAGACTCGAAATCCCAAACGGACATCGATAACACTGAAATGCACTTCAACCCAAACTTATGAAATTCTTCCGAAAATGCTAACTTCCACTATAGGCGCCGAAACGCTCCCGGGCCATCCAAAACCCGATCCGAACATACCCCAAATCCGAAATCATCATATGAACCTGTTGGAACCTTCGAATCCTGATTCCGAGGTCGTTTACTCAAAAATATAATCTTAATCTTTTCTTCCAACTTAAAGCTTTCGAAATGAGAATTCTCTTTCCAAATCGACTCTAAACTTCCCGATATTCAATCCGGCCACGCGTACAAGTCACAATACCTGAAGTGAAGTCTCTAAACTAGGTAAGCCTAATATTAACAGAAATAACAATGGTATTCACTAACTTCGAATTAGATATCTCTGAACAATTTATAATTCCCAAAACCGGTAGTACAAGTTATAAGCCTTTCTAGTAGTAGTTATATTTAATAAATACATCATTGTTCCAGAATAAAAGGAACCAATGGAAATAAATACATTTGAAGGTGACTCCGAGGCCTGCGAACGTAGCAGCAGGTTTACTTTGAGTCTCCACAGCAACGACCGCATAGCCACTAGCGATACCTGGACATGTACAAAAATATACAGAAGTTTAGTATGAGCACACCACAGCGGTGCCCAGTAAGTATCAACACTAACCTCGGTAGAGTAGTGACGAGGAACAGTCAAGACACCTACTGATCTAATAAATTGAACAGGATATGACAATAACCTAATAGGATAAAGATAACAAAGTAATGCTAGTAGCAGAGAGAAATCAAATTACAACAAAGGAGACGATAAGGGAAAAACACGGATGATAACGAAAATAATCAGGTAACTACACGCCAACACAGCTGGGATACAGATTAGTAAAATGTGACTAAATAAGAGAAGACAATATTAACTCAACCAATCGCATCATTTCTAATACACAAAATTCCAACAATCCCGGTACTCGAAACCTCATCTCAAATCACCACTTCCAAACCTTTAATACACATGACGTCTTGTGCCCACATATTTCCCTTTCACTTTGAACAATAAAAACCACGTGCTACTCAGTATATAATGCCCGTAATAAACACAAATTAAGATGTTCAAGGAGTCCCCTTTATATAACATAAAGTAAATTACAGTTTCTAAACCAAATAGGAAATCAGCGAGAAAAGATGAAGTTATTTTTAGAAATCATTGGAGTGAAGAAAATAACCTTTTCAAATAAAATTACAACATCGAATAAGCTATTGTCTTTAATATAGGATTTATTAAATTGAAACTTAATAGAAATTCCTTTTTAAGAAAAATACAACCTCAGACGGGTTAAGAAAACTTAATTGAGAAACTAATTGAAATAGAATATAACAATTATTGGAATTTGTACTATTGAAATATATATATGGCGAGTTCAAATTTAAAAGTCATACAAGGTAACGTAATATTAATCCCTTTATTTTGAATCACCATATTACTAACAATTTCGCAGGGCAGGAGGAACTGAATCAACGTAGTAACTTTACCTTGAAAATTAATTCACCAGAATAATAGTATCAGGGGCAGAACTCAGGAAATAACGACAAGTCAATAAATCAATGTCAATAGCTCGATCCTCAAAACTCAGTGAAACCAGAAATACACATTATCAAAGTCTTGTACGAATGAACTAAAGTCAATACAGTAAAACAGGGGATACCAAAATACAAGAATATGTATATTCACCCTTATTACTCCTTATCAATCCACCCTTATTCCTCCTGTTGCGGCGTGCAACCCGATCCCATTGGACAATATCCATATCATAATAATAAATATAATATGTTGCGGCGCGCAACCCGATCCCACTAGACAATGTCAATACACCCTTATTTCTCCTCAATATATCACCCGTATTCCTCCTGTTGCGGCGTGCAACCCGATTCCACCAGACAATATCAATGCACCCTTATTTCTCCCAGTATATCACCCTTATTCCTCCTGTTGCAGCGTGCAACCCGATCCCATCAGACAATATCAATTCACCTTTATTTCTCCTTAATATATCACCCTTATTCCTCCTATTGCAGCATGCAACGTGATCCCACCAGACAATATCAATTCACCTTTATTCCTCCTTAGTATATCACCTATATTCCTCATGTTGCGGCGTGCAATCCGATCCCACCTGACATAGTTTAAATAGGCAACAACAATTCAACAACTCAATTACAAGAATTTCTACCACCAAGAGTATGAGTACACGTCAATAAGAGAATCACGAAAAATCAAAGAGTACAACAACCTTTGCCAAAAACAACAAGACATGTAAGGCACGTGATAACTACACAGGAAACCACAACAATTTGGACACGTAGCATATATGCACGGAGTCATAGAGGAACTCACAATTAAGAAATAACAAAACAATAAGGAGGGCAATCACTTCAATTAAGGCAAATAAGGGCCAAATAACAAGTAAGAGGTAAAGGAAAGCTAACAACATCATATAGAGCATGTAGAGGTAAAACTAGAAAATAGGAAATCCAAACATATCAGAATACTTCCCACTTAATGAACATAAGGACCTAAGAACTCTAAAAGGCAAATTTTCCACAAATAAGACCGGGCACGCACTCGTCACCTCGCGTGCACGGTCTACAATTAGCATAGAGGACTCAAATCCTAAGGGGGAGTCCCCCATACAAGGTTATGCAAGATACTTACCTCAAAGAAGACAAACAGATACTCAACAATGAACTTCTCGGGTGAAAAGACCTCCGGACGGCTCAAATCTAACCAAAATAACTTTAAGCAAAAATAGAACACATAAGAAACTATTCCGGATCATAAAGCCTCAATCTTTATCAAATTCTAAAAATCGGTCCAAAAGTCGACCCCCGGGCCCGCACCTCGGAACCCGACAAATTTTACAAAAACCGAATATCCATTCCGATACGAGTTCAACAATACAAAAATTATTATGTTCCGATACCATTTGGTCCTTCAAATCATCATTTTACATTTTTGAAAGATTATACAATTTTCCCCAATTTTTTTTAGATTCTCATGAATTTGATGTTAAATCTAAGATATAATCACAAAATATAGTTGGAAATTGATTAGAGGCACTTACCCAATGATTTGGTATGAAAATCTTCTCTCAAAATCGCCCACTCTCGGACCTAGGGTTCAAAATATGATAAAATGAAGCTAAGATTTGGAATGCCCAGCTTTTAGTAGGCTGCAGATGTCGCATTTGCGACACTGGATTCGCAAATGCAAACTCGCAAAAGCGAAGAATTCTTCGCAAAAGCGAAACCTGGTCTATCCTGTCTCTATCGCAATTGCGATGAAAAACTTCGCAAATGCGAAGTAGGGCCTTCGCAAAAGCGGCCTAAATGTTCGCAAATGTGAACTTCCCCTGCCCAGTTCGTTTTCGCATTTGCGAGACTGGCTTCGCAAATGCAAAGTCTGCCATTCCCCAGCCTTTTCGCAAATGCGATTCAAAGTCCGCAAAAGCAGTGGTCACAAATGCGACCCATAACTCGCAAATGCGAGATCAGACAGCAACAGTTCTGAACTTTCTTCGGAACACTCCGAAACGCGTACGAAACTCATCCGAGCCGTCGGGGCTCCAAACCAAACACCCACATAAGTCTGAACACATAACACAAACTCGCTCGCGCGATCGGAACACCAAAATAACTTCTAGAATCACGAATCGGATGCCATAACACATGAAAAATCACCAAGAACTTCTAGAATTGCAACCAAGCGTACGAACCATATCAAATCAACTCCAAACAGTACCAAATTTTGCAGGCAAGTCCCAAATGACATAACAGAGTTGTTGCAACTTTCGGAATCGCATTCCGACCCCGATATCACCAAAGTCAACTCTCGGTCAACCCTTTCTATTTTTCAAACTTCAACTTTTTCAACTTTCGCCGAAATGCCTCAAATTACCCTACGAACCTCCAAATCTGAAACCGGACGCACGCCTAAGTCCAAAATCACCATACGAAGCTGCTGACATCATCCAAAACTCATTCCGGAGTCGTTTACTTGAAAGTCAAATTCCGGTCAAATTCTCACCGCTTAAGCTTCCAAAACTAGATTCTTTCTTCCAACTCGACTGCGATTAATCTGGAAACTGAATTCAACCATGCACGCAAGTCGATACACATAATATGAAGCTGCTCGTGACCTCAAACTGCCGGATCGGACGCACTTGCTCAAAGCGACCAGTCGGATTGTTACAATAACTTATGCAGGTATTATTTATGTTATTAAAAAAACCACCAAATATAATATAAGGTATGATGTATTTGAGCAACTAGGAAATAAACAACCAAATAATATATAATTTAATACAAGACTTTATGTAGTACTTGTATTGCATACAAAACGGGCCCTAAAATCATAGAACAAAGCTTTGAAGACTATAGAGACGCACTAATTTTGCAATAATTGCCGAAACAATCATTCATGCAACCTCGCCACTGTTTGTTATCTGTACAAAACAAATAAATACACAAAATAAATATGTTAGTACGTATTTACCACCAAAAAAAAAGAAGATATGTTAGTACGTAAACTCGAAACTTCTAGAAAAATATAAGAAAGATATGATTCGATTAGCCAATGAAAAAATGATCTCCTGTAACCTCTTACAATTAGAATAGAAGAAATAGCCTTCCGAATATAACCTGTATTTTGTTTACCGATATTCTATGTTTATTTTTAGAGAAAATCTCACTTTATACCCATTAATTCCAAACTATTTACCCTTTAATGCCTATGGCCAAACTATTTACTACTCCTACCCATGGCCCCCAAACTATTTACCCGCACTTCTTCTTCCTCATTTTACCCACGTACAATCTACCACATTCAACTGATTCTAACTCAACACCTTTTCTTTTTCTTCAATTTCCTCTTCTTCTTCGGCTGACAATGCAACTTCTTCTTCGTCATCATCTTGGACAACCTCAACTCCATCAGACACAGAAGCACAAGTGCTCAAAAAGATTGAAGAGCGATAAAGAGAAGAAATGGGGAAATGGGCTTTGAGTTTTGTTGAGTTTATCTTGAAGTTGAAGTGAGTATTATAAGTACTTAAGGAAAGATGATCTACTGAGAATTTAGGCTTTTGAGTGAAGAGATACAATGAAGAAGTAGAAGAAGTAGAAGAAGTAGAAGCAACAGAGAAGCAAGAACCTGACATTTTTTGTACCGAAGAACCAGTTCGGGGTGATGCTTCCATGGTCCTACCATTGTTCGGCTTGAAGCTCAATTTTATTTTTGAAGATTTCTTGTTTGATTCAAAGTGGGTGTTGTTAAATATTGCTTATAGTACCTTCTGGAATTTCATACTGAAATTTGATAGCGTTTGGAGCTGATTTGAGGTGATTGAGATCGAAATTTTCAGTTGAAAATCGAAGAAGAACACAGCTACAATATACTGCTACGGTATACAATATGCTGTAGGAGTATATAGCTATACTGCAACACTATACTATTATAGTTTACAAAACAGTATACCGCTACAGTATACTAATATACTATAGGAGTATATAGTTATACTGCAACAGTATACTATTATAGTATACAATATATTGTTATGGTATACTGTAATAATATGCAAGATACTGTAAGAATATGATGCAATAGTATACAATATACTATAATAGTATACTTATTACCCGTAAATTCACTTGTCTTTTCCCTTTTAATTTGTTTTAAGCTTTTACCCAAGCATGAGGGGCAAACTAAAAATGCAAAAAAAAAAAAAATTATAGTATGCTATATGATGTAATGGTATACTCTTACAATTAGGTCCTTTTAGAATTTTAATTTTTTTTTTACAACTGATATTATTTCAGTTTAATAATTGAATTAAATTTTTTTAACTCTTTGCGTATAATTGTATACCCTGTTGGTATAGCTATATACTATACCGGTATCATATATTAGTTAATATTTTTTGGTTGTATTAACTACATTTAATTGGTACACAATTTGATTTTTCTTTAGTAATAATATAAAAAAAAATAATAAAAAATAGTGAAAACAGTAAATAAAATTAGATTATGAAGAGAAAAAGAATATAAAAAAACAGAAGTTAAATAAAATTAGAAAAGGAAAAAAGAAAAAAAAAAAGAGAAGAAAACGAGAAAAAAAAGGAGAAAAAAAAAAGAAAAAAGAAAAGAAAAGAAGCATAGAAATAAAAAGAATTTGGAGAATAAAGAAAAAATTTCCCACAAAATCTACTATGGGTAGGAAATGTAATTAGTTTATGGGTAGGAAAACAAATGGGTAGACAAGGGTAAATAGTTTTGTTTTTGTGGGTAACTGTGTCAAAACCCCTTATTTTTACTGATCTCTTGTAATGACCATACAATGAAAAAAAATATTTATGATGGGCCATAAACCAATCTCCCTCAAATATTTATTCAAAAAGAATAATTAACCGAATAGCCGCTCACCTAATCGCTTAAACTAAAAATAGCCAGCAGATATATATTATATATATAATCTGTGTATAGTATGTGGATAACCATGTGTGATCAGTGTATAATCTACAAATACCGGCTAAAAAAAGAAAATAGTAAGTAAACAGTAAATCCGACCAACTATTTATCTTCGTGTGGCTTATATGACATGGATTCGAGCAATGGAAGCAGGCATTAATACTTGCATTAGGTTAGACTGTCTATATCACCCCTTGGGGTGTGGCCCTTACCCAAACCTATGTGAATGTGAAATGCTTTGTACATCTGATCTTTATTTGTGTAAAGAAACTATTAAAAATTCCTTAAAATGTAAACAAGCGAAAAGAAGTTAGAACAAGAAGGTACCTTTGACTAAACTTGCACACTTTTGGATCGAACAACCAAGATTGCAGTAGTGCATAGGAGATAAAGAATTATTGGGAGAATTATGCGAGCAACCTATTCCACAGGAAATGTAACATCCAGGATTTTGAAAACAAGTACGAATACAATCCCTAAAACATTTTTGATCCAAATCACATGATACTTGTGACGTACAAATCAACATTAGCAATATTAACATTGCCATCAATTGAACAATATTGGCCTCAGTTTTCTTTGCCATTTTTGACTGAATTGTTTGTTCTTAGTTTATGTTTTTGTGGTTTGATATGATGGTTCTGCTTATATATATAGATAGATTATTGATATTGCTAATCTTGTATTATATTACCGCTATCCTATAATGTGGAGTTTAAAGAATATAATTTAAACAGTTGCCATATTTGAAACAGCAAATCTGTTCTATATATGTTAATATATTAAATGTAGCAAGATTTACATACGTTAAAGATTTTGTTACGTAAATATCCGGCCAGATTCACTGTTTATTTTTTTTTAGCCGGTATATATATATACCGGAGGGATGATGCCCGTGATGCAAAACACCAAATTGATGGAGCGCGATGGTGCATCATGAGCAAATTCAGTCGAAAACTGAAAGAGAGAAGCAAAACAAAAAGATAAAGTGTGTATCGTGGTGACCGTCAAGGACATTGCTCGGTACATAATATGAAATCCTTCTCTGATCAGCATAAATAAAAAATCAAAAGGATAACCGCATTTTAAAATACGTCTGCCAAAAACGAAAACTTACCAGGTTAAAATGAATATAAGCACCATGGGCATAATATATTTCAATATTCAAACTGGTACCTATTGTTACAGCTTCCACAAATAGGCGGACAAACAAATCTTGACTTCCAGCACCCTTTCTAATTGAGTAATTGTTGATTGGTCTTATATTTTCAATACAAAAGCCACCATTAGGACTTAGGATACACAGATCCTTCCCAAGTGTAATAGATACATTTTGTTGAATGACAGATCATAAACAGCTGGTTCCAAAGTTGTTACTTACCTGGACTGGGTCAGTGAGCGATCAATAAGGCTCATGGCCTAGGTTAGTGACCTCCATTGTACTTTGGAGGGGTGCCCGCCTAAGATCGATCCAAGTGGTCGAGCCTACTTTATAATTTGTAGTAGTGGGGGCCTGTGTTCGCGCGGCCTGTCCTCGAAATAAAAAAAAAGGTTCAAAGTTGTTTGATTCTATGTTATCCACAATTAACAAAACATTGAACTACCTGCAAATGGTGAAATTTCCCCTTAAATGAACTAAGCTATTCGAAAAGTTGAGCCAAGGTAATTCTTTACTTCAAATTATTGAATATTACAACCGAAATGATACAGTAGATATTAAATGACAATATTATTAATACCTTGATTGTTCAAGAATATGAGTTATAGTGGATTCCTTTTGTCTGTTCATCTCCACCGTAGAGGTAAGAATGCAATATGCTGCCGTATGAGTAAATCATTTTGCCTTTGAGCACGGGAACTAAACTTGTCCATGTTTAAGTAAAAAATTTGAGACGAAAACTCAACACTACGTTACCTGGATTCTTCTGTTTGCCTCGACGTACCATCAAACAACGTGATAAAGGCGTAGGTATTCAAGAAAATATATTGCCTCTATCACAATGCATGTACTGCCGAACCCCAAGACATGCCTTCAGGCGCAACCATAAGGTTCCCCTCAAACAAAAACGTTTCTTCGCCATATGGGCTTAGGAATCAAAGGCAAGGAAAAACCAAAAGGTTCCCCATCCTAAAAGCTCAGCCTTCAATAGACAAAAAGACCAAGACAACATGTATATAATATTTTTCTTTCACCCCAACTAAGTTGAATCGCTAAAAGTAGAATCCTAAATTTATATGTTTAGATATACCTTTTCATGTCATATAAATGGTACAATGCTGATCAGAAGGGTCTTTAAATCTTTTCCTTGGAATTCCAGAACTATCTATAATTTAGTTATTAAGAAAATATGATTAGTAAATAAGAGACTATTCTATAGCAAGTATATCAATCATCCAAAGCAAAAAGAAATATAAAAAATAATTCTCTAGTAACTTAATAACATTGGAGAAATAAAATAAAATAAAATACGCTCCGATGATTCTGAGAAACGCATGAATAACACCCTCAACAGTTGAGACTGAATATGAACAATAGAGTAAAAATACATTGTCTGGTAGTAAGAATAAAGTAATTAAACTCGGTAAAATTATACATGATAATAAGTAATCAAAATAAAAGGACGAAGGTACTATAAGTACGGTAGTTAATGAGGCTCATATGTACCTTACACAATGATCTTTTTATGATTATAGTATCAAGTGATTGAGGTAAATTCTTTAGCTATGCCACATAAAAGTGACAGCACAAACACCCCAGCAGCCAGTAGGATCATATAACAAATAAATAACATGCACAAAATTGATCAAGGTGAATGCCGCTCTCGTCAACTCTTATACCCTTACACTGACATAATGCCAACCAAGCAATAAATGAATGCTAAAATATAAGATGCGAGCAGAGCCTAAAATCATACCTTTGATATATTGTATTTTTTATTCTTTCCATCATCAATAGGTCCATCTTTTCACATCTATTTGTAAATGAGCAAAAATCAGAATCAGAACAGTGTGACATGGACATGGAAAATTTGTCAGTGTCAGTTCAAACCTTTGTTAAAGGTGTGCTTTCCATGAACATATGGCTTTCATCAGGTTCAGAAAATCACAGTTGTCTCAAATGATGCAAAAGATTTTCTTTACAAGAGGCTCATCAGTTCCAAACACTCCTAGCGGTCTCAAATGATGCCAAAGATTTTCTTCAAGACCTTGATGGAAACAATTTCAAGTTTAATTGCTCTCTTAGATTTATTAGGAAGTAAAGGACATCGAAAAAATAGGAAGGGAAAGATATGTTTAAGTACAACTCAAGCGTACCTTCGGTTATTTTGCCTCCATCAAGATGAACAATGCTAATAACCCGAAAAATGCTCTTTACACCAATAAACAGGAAATTGACAGATAATTATGATAAGGTAAACAAATAAAAGTTCGACCCTCGGGCACAGTAACACCACATCCGTCCCTCGGGCAACATCTCAAAACAGTAACAGCCCCTCGGGCTAAATCTCACATTACAAAGGGTGCCCGCGCTCACTTGGGGTGTGCAGACTCCTGGAGGGGCCCCTTACGGTCCAAGCGCAATAACAAGCCATCTCGTGGCATCAAATCTAGGCCCTCGGCCTCATATCACTCAAGCCACCCCGTGGTGTACATATCTCAAGCCCTCGGCCTCAAATCAGTATCAATGTCTCCTCACAACATAGGCCCTCGGCCTTACTCAGTCAAAAATACTCACAAGCCCCTCGGGCAATAATAAAACAGTATTTCTCAGCCCAAAACATCATTTAAAATATCATTTAAGTCTCAAAACCAAGTAAAAATGGCTGAGTAGTAAAACAGTGGAAATTAACCTCACTGAGTTCAAATAGTAAGTCAAAACAGTGATGAAATATCAAATAAAAGCCCTGAAGGGTTCAAGTAGTTGGCACGAAGCCCAAATATGGCATTCCGCCAAATAAACGATGATAACAAATAGTTTCCAATCAAATATGCGGTAAAATCATCAATCGGGACGGACCAAGTCCAAATCCCTAATAGTACCCGTCCCCACGCTCGTCATCGAGTGTGTGCCTCGCCTCAATATAGTACTACGATGCACAATCCCGGGTTTCAAACCCTCAGAACATCATTTACAAGCATTACTCACCTCGAACCGGCTAAATCTCTAGCTCGCGATGCCTTTGCCCTTCGAATTGGCCTCCACGCGCGTCGAATCTATCCAAAGTCAGAACGAAGATGTCAAAATATGCTAAGGGAACAAAGCCCAAGCAAAAATAATCGAAAAATACCAAAAATTCCGAAATTAGCAAAACCCGAGCTCCGGGCCCACTTCTCGAAATTCAAAAATTTTTACACCAATAGGTTCCTTATCTCCCCACGAGTTCATACATACTAAAAACATCAAAATCCGTCCACAAATGACCCTTCAAATCCCAAATCAAAAGTCCAAAATTCCAAGCCCTAGTTCATCCATTTTTAGCTTAAGTTTCCATGATTTTCTAAGTAGATTTCACAATAGAATCGAGTTTTAAGTCCAACAATCTTACCTCAAATCGTTTCCCCTTGAATCCCTCTTTAATCTCCTTCAAAAAGCTCTTAAAATGATCAACTATGGGTGAAAATAGACCCAAAATCGCGGACAAGATGACTTAAAAACATTCTGCCCAGGCCTGACTTTCCTTCTTCGCGAACGCGGTCAACCCCTCGCGTTTGCGTAGCACAAACTTACGTTGACCACTTTTTACTCTTCGCGGACGTGACATGGAAGTCGCGAACGCGATGCCTAACTCAGCCCACTCTTCTCGAATGCGTACTGATCCTCGCGAACGCGATGGGCAAAAGACCTCGAACCCATCTGACCTAACTTCATCTTCGCGATCGCGTAGCCCCTCTCGCGAACGCGTAGCTTACAAAACCCACCCCTTCGCGAATGCGCACTCCCCTTCGCGAACGCGAAGGACAAATCTGATGCCTCCCCTCCTGACCCTTCGCGAACGCGAGGCTCCACTCGCGAACGCGAAGAACAAAATACTTGCAACTGCTGGAACAAAAATCTGCAACTTCCTAAATTCCAAAATGAGCCGATTGACCACCCGAAACTCACCCGAGGTCCCCGGGACCTCAACCAAAGGCACCAACACATCCTAAAACCTTATTCAAACTTGTTCCAACCATCAAAATACCTCAAACAACATCAAATCACCCAAAACACATCGGATTCAAGCCTAAGTTTCTAAAATCTTCCGAAATACGCTTTTGATCAAAAACCCAACCAAACCACGTCCAAATGACCTGAAATTTTACACACACATCCCAAATGACATAACGAAGCTACTGCAACTCTCGGAATTCTATTCCGACCCCTTGGTCAAAATCTCGCCTATCAACCGGAAATCGCCAAAATATCAACTTCGCCAATTCAAGCCTAATTCTACTCCGGACCTCCAAAACCCATTCCGATCACGCTCCTAAGTCACAAATCACCTCCCGAAGCTAAACGGACCATCAGAACTCACATCCGAGCCCTCTAACCCACAAGTCAACGTCCGGTTGACTTTTCCAACTTAAGCCTTCTTAAAAGAGACTAAGTGTCTCCAACTTCACCCAAACCAATCCGGATTCAATCCAACCAACCCGATACCTCAAAACACGGATGAACGAAATAATAAGAAGCAGAAATGGGGGAAAACGGACCGGTAACTCATAAGACGACCGACCGGATCGTCACAGTATCTTCAAAACATCGATTGTTCCTTCCTTTCCCTTCCTAATTGTCACGGGCAGGTACAATATTCCTAATTGTTAGATTATAGGTTTTTCCATAAGTAGTTATGAGATTACAAACTTGTATAGCATGCAAACCTGAACCAAACAAGAAATATGCATGCTTCTCGATATAGGTACAATGAGATAAGAAAACCTGAATCAAACCTTCAATTGTATTCAGATTTATTTGCCTGATCCCAAACATACATTATTTTATATCCTTGCAGAAGGAAGGAAAACAACCTTTTAACACCAAATCATCTCGAACTATTGATATTATATTTGTGTTCTTTCAACCCAAATGTTATCTGTGTAGGATTGCATATAGGTGTTCGTAACACGCAGCGGAAGACAATAACAATCCTAGGCAGATCTTTTAGTGTTTAAAATTTATTTACATGTCAATAGATCAGATCTAAGACGTACCTGGTGAAGAAAGTTTCGTTTCAAAATTTCTTCGATAGTGCGAAGACTCTATGCGTATCCACACCGAGACCGATCCTTGCTATCAACTCTTTGATCAATGAAACCCGCGAACAAATTGAACGAAATATTGTGTTGAAATTTTTCTCAAAAATCTCAACTCAAAGGTAAAAGAATAAGAAACACTTTTCTTGCAATTGTATTTTCTCTCTTGGCTTTGTATTGTATTCTCGCTTTCATAAAGTGGTTTTCTTGCGGTTCATCCGAAATTGTAACTACCTCACGTTATTTGGTGATGTGTGTATATATATACTCCAGCACCAAACTGTTTCCTTAGGTTAACTAGAAAAATCGTGAAGACTAACTCATAAATTGGACTTTATAATTTTATATAGAAAACTACTAATCCCGATAATGAGAGCCACACGTCCCTTTTGTGGACTTTCTAGTTAATCCAACTCAAAGTTGGTTTTAACTTATGAGCCTTTTTTAACAATATTTTCCTACTGAAAATATAGTCCCATTCCAAATGGATTTGAGTTGCCAAAGACGGTCACGTGAATATTATTCCAACTCAAAGTTGGAATCTGTTGCTTTCATATTAGTAAAATACTAATCCCATTCCAATTGGCATTAAATTGCACGTGAACTATTCCAATTCCAAATTGGAATTACTAACAAGCCTTTTATTAATATTTTATATAACATCTCTTATATAAAATAAATGGTAATTATATATATCACATATATATTTTAACCAAGAGATATATTTTAATTTTCTATTCTAAATAGAAAACTTCAATTCGTTCACAATATTAATTATAGTCTCTGTGCTAGCAAAGAGTATAATAATATTTCATTTGGACTAATAATTTATTTATTTGACTAATTTAATTATCAAATAACAAAATAATTAATCCTTTAGCAAAGATCAGAACACTCGTTAGTGTGCGACCCCATAGGTTCAATACTAAACCGGTAGCAAATTGATCACATCAATATACTAATCAAGGGTGGCGTCTAGCAACACTCCTTAACGACCGGATAGCATGAAGTATACAATTTACTCTCAAGAACCAGTAGAAGAATAATGTAGTAATTCCTTCTGTCCTTATAGCTCTTGATCACCCTAGGATATGGTTCAACAGTCAAATCCTAATAGGCGACCAACTATGTGTTCATGTCAAATATAATCGACCATTGAATGACCTAAGAAACTCATTTCTTCTTTCATTCAATTGCCCTGGCCAAGGTCTTAGTTTGGTCGTTTATAATTCATGACAACATGGAGCTTAAACTCATTACCAAGAGTTGACAGATTCCATCTTGAACAATCACTAATTCTACAAGTATTTAATCGTACCCAATATCCTTTCAACTATCGCCCTAGGGCCATAGGTGTCTGGTATCAAAGCAAAATAAATAACTTGTCAATTACTATGACGATCTCAGGTCAAAGGAAACTGTTACATCACATTCTTCAAGAGAATATCCTATTGACAATTTATGGTAATTCTAACCATTAGGAATTATCCAATGAGTCGGTTCAATGATCATATCTCTATATGCATCATATATCTATGTGATTTAGTTAATGAGATCAACTAATCTTTATCCCATAAAGACGATCACATAAATATTGATCTAACCGAATTACTAATGTCCAGATTAATAATCCTACGATTAAGAACAAATTCAGATTAAATTGTAAGAGACTTTGCTCTCATAATCATGATCTCTATCACGATGACAAATCTCAAAATTTAATCAAGGACCTTATCATATTAATCAAGCTATTAATAATAATGATAAGAATATCAAATGCCATATATATTATATCAAATGACGTTCACAAAAATATGTTCAAATCATCAAATATGATATTGGATCTAGGGCATATCTACTATATCCCTAACAATCTGGACCAAACACTTCCTCATAAACACTGGGGAACTCGGACGACACTCCTGAAGGAAACACATGCTGTCACAAACCCTACAAGGAAAATCATGTTGTCACAAATTCACATTGTATGAAGTAGTGAAGTACTCGAGAATAGAAAAACTAAACTTTTATCAAATAGTAAACTACACGTTTTGGAAGATTTTCACAAACTTTATATGATTCAGGAGTTATTGAAGCTAGCCATAAAACAGGGAAGAGTCTTAAGCAGCTTTGACATGTTTATTTAAAGAATAATCTAGAAAAAGAAAATCACAAAAGTATGGAACCAATGATCTAGCTAAATTAACTCAAATAACATGATAAGAAGAGCAAGGTATCGATATATACAAATAGTTCTGGTAGTGAAAGTATTTCGAATTAATCTTAAAGACGTATCCCTATTACTTTTTCCTTTTTATTTTGCCATTATTTATCTTCTATAAATCACCTATAATGCTATTATTGGTGAACACTCATTTGAGATCGGTGCAAGTATTTCTAGGGTGCTCCAGTTCAAAAACATTAAAAGAAGCCATGAAAGAAAGTAATTCTATGTTCTAAATGTCCTCAATGAATTTATATGATTAAGTTCACTATCTGCAAAGGAGTTAACATTTTAATATCATCAAACGTAGTTCATTCTTCTACATTTCTACAATAAAAGTACAAATACAGAGATCTTTACACAAATAGTCAAGATTCATTATTTTTTCCTAACCGCTATATATATATA
>NC_031999.1:57100034-57102533 GCF_001879085.1 Nicotiana attenuata | reverse complement strand
CTAACCGCTATATATATATATATATATATATATATATATATATATATATATATATATATATATATATATATATATATAATGAATTATACAGTTATCATATATTCACGGGTTATTTTACAGTTTAAGTATTTGGCTTGGCGGCTATTTAGGTTAATTCTTCTAAATGAGCCAAATAATGGTTTTTTTTTTTAAAACTTTTGAGGATGCAATGTGTAACACAAATGTCAAGATTAAAGGACTTTAATTAAAAAAACTACATTTAAATAGAATAAAATAGATTTCGAAGATTCGTATAACAACAGATTCTATTAGTAGTTTAAATTGAGATATTAAACTACATTTAATTACGATTTGAGTTCTGTGAATAATTTTTTATTATTATAAAGAACGTTTTTTTTTTCTTATAGAGTGTAACTCACAATTTTCAAGCCAAAAAATAAAAATAAAAATGGGGGTCATCTCTTGAAAATGCAAGTCAAAAAATCAAGATCCATTATTAACGAGTGTGGTAAGATGGGTAGGATCTTTCATCATAGTTAGAAATCTCGATTTGAGTTATATGAATATTTCTTTTTTGATAAAGAACGTTTTTTCTTATGCAACACGAATTTATAGTAGTCAGTGTCGCAAAGCTTACCGAGGTAGTCGAGGTTATCGAGGACATGACTTTTGATAGAATGGTATGGAGATCGAGAATTAGGATAGAAGGTTAGTAGGTTGTCGAGCGTTTTTTCTTTCCATACTTGTCTTTTTAATATTATTCTCGCATTTCCTTATTCTTAGATTGTCTATTATTATCTGATGTTACTTCTGCCTCGATTTTATGATTATCTTGCTGTTATTACTGCTTCTTTTTCCTTAACTTCTTCACTACTGTATTTCCTTTTCTAACTGATTTATTTATCTTGCGTACTTTTCTTTCTTTCACATACAAACGGGTTTGCTCCTATCAGAGATCATAATTATTTCATACTAGGCTTTGGGAGAAAAAAGAAACAAAACAAAAAGAAGCAAATTTTAAAAATCAAGAAATGAGGTTACATTAAATTTGTCATGGCAAAGCTTTTGAATATTATTGGTGGCAATTTTCTTCACAACTTTGTTTTGGTATCCAACATTCATCTGATATTCCGAAACAACACCAGCAAACTGGTGCATCTACACATTTTCTCTTCAAGCAGAAATCAAGATTTATCTTCTCTCCAAGGACTTTGCGACTTGTATCCACGGGGGGCGCCATCGTCTTTGTCACGGGATCGGCAGAACTCAATAACTTTGATCCAAACCCTATATTCATATTAAAAAATTTAATGTGTAAATAATCTGTTCAGAACCAATAAACTAAAAAGCATGTTTATATCCAAATCAACCCTTTGGACTAATGCCCTTTCATTGCCTTTTCACATGGGAAACGAGAGATTAAAAGAATTATAATATATTAAGAGTCTTTATATGCAAATTATTAATGTCATTAATTGTGCTAGATTAAGGTAAAATTTGAAGAACTTGATTTAAGTAAAAGTTTTACCTTATATATGCACACTTCTTTTCTTTATTTTTATTTTCCCTAAAAAATCGGGAAGAAAATTTATGCACATATTGTTTAAGAGTTAAAAGAAGTTATTTACATTAAATTTACATATATCAAAATCAGACTTTACCAAAGAAAATTAAATGAGTTTTTCCACTCAATGTTAAAGGGATAGGAGAATTGGACTAATATAACCATAGGTAACTTTGTGTATTCCATTATAATTTGTGATGAGCTTATGTTTTACTCCGTAATACTAATTTTTCTCGTGGTTTACGATATTACTTTTACCTTTTTTGTTTTAATATTTTTATAATAATTTCTTAAATCTATTTATTATTAATTTTAAAAATTTTGATATGACTAATTTAATTTTTCTTTAGCTTTGTATATTTAATTTTCTTTGCATAGCTTTAGTTAAATCTTTTGGTTAATCTCACTTAAAACTATTGTGTGGTCTAAATTAATTAAACTATTTAACAATTTTATTTTTAGCATTATGCAGAAACGATCTGCATTTGAGAAATATCTCCTGTATTTTGTTTGCCGATATTCCATACTCTCTTCGTGTCCATAATAAGTGATTTTTTTGCCTTTTTCTTTTGGTCCAAAATAAGTGTCCTGTTATATAATTAAGAAAAAATTAATTTTATTTTTCAAAAATTTGCCCTTATTTACATATCTCAATGTGTCAAGTTAACAATACGCAAATTTTAATTAAGGATAATTTAGTGAATACATAATCTTTTCTCTCGGAGTTCGTATCATCTAAGGATGTGCCAAAGGCCAAAAGTCACTTATTATAGACCGGAGGGAGGGTATGTTTATTTTTACTAATCTCTAATGAAAATGACCATAGACCAAATCTCCCTCAAATATTTATTCAAAAAGAATAATTAATTAACCTAATAGCCACTCACCCAACCACTTAAATTAAAAATAGCCATACGTGTGGGGGGACGGGGGGG
>NC_031999.1:57057729-57100014 GCF_001879085.1 Nicotiana attenuata | reverse complement strand
GGGGGAGGGAGGGGTCATGGTCATTTTATGTGTGTTACCATCCACGAATACCAATTAGAACAAGAAAATAGTAAGTAAACCGTAAAGTCAATCGGCTATTTGTGTAAAGATCCCTATTAAAATTTCTTAAAACGTAAACAGGCCAAAAGAAGTTTGAAAAAGAAGGTACCTTTGATTAAAGAATTATTGGGAGAATTATGCGAGCATTCCTTTCCACAGGATATGT
The DNA here is from genome assembly GCF_001879085.1 of Nicotiana attenuata. Lineage (NCBI taxonomy): Eukaryota > Viridiplantae > Streptophyta > Magnoliopsida > Solanales > Solanaceae > Nicotiana > Nicotiana attenuata. The sequence continues at coordinate 57,099,788 of NC_031999.1, read as the reverse complement.
AACATCCAGGATTTTGAAAACATGCACGAATACAATCCCTAAAACATTTTTGATCCAAATCACATAATACTTGTGAAGTACAAATCAACATTAGCAATATTGACATTGCCATCAATTGAATAATATTGGCATCAATCTTCTTTCCCATTTTTGACTAAATTGTTTGTTCTCAGTTTATGTTTTTGTGGTTTGATATGATGGTTCTGCTTATATATATAGATAAATTATTGATATTGCTAATCTTGTAATAAAGAATATAATTTAAAAAGTTGCATATTTGAAACAACAAATCTATTATATTTATGGTAATATATTAAATCTAGCAAGATTGACATACATTTGTCTACAAAAGATAAGATTGAAACGAGTAAATGAGTCTTAATTAACAAGCATGCATAATTAGCAAAGGAGGTCGAAGGCTACTATATTAAAAAAAGGGCAGCCCGATGCATGAGGTATTTCGCATTTGCGCAGGATCCGCGGAAGGATTGCACCGCAAGAGGATGTGATATAGGCAGCCTACCTTGATGTAAATATCACTGACCAACTTCACCGCCCGAACCCGTGACCAATTTTTGAATGAATGGAAGATACATTGACAATTGTATACAACTATATAAGTTAAGAGATTAGCTTAGTAGTTAGAAGATTAGTTAGGCTGCTAGTATAAAATTTACAGTGCCTTTCCATTGGTCTGTTATGTTAATTATCACTGTAGCAATGAGTAGCAGTTACTTTTCTCCTCTGTTCTTCTTCCTTCATGCTCATTTCTCCATTGCTAATAGCTTCAAATCTAGATTTCATCACGTTATCAAAGTGAGCTTTGATCTACGCTTAACGACTTTGATTCTAGATTCTTCTTCCTCATTCTCAGTTGATTAACTCAACTAAGCTGTCTGATTGTTTCGACTTCCAAAAGCTATGGTTCGCTCGATTTTGAGCAAATCAATATTTCTTGTGCAGCTTTGTCTAAGATTAATTTCCATGGTAAGAAAAAAATAGCGATTAACACTAACAATAATGGATCGACTCGAGCTGATGCAACTGTAGCTTCGATAATATACAAGCATCATCCTTTATTTTTCAACCCAGCGATACTTCAGGTAGTTCTCTAATTTCAGGTATGCTCACTAGACTTGAGAATTACACTTTGTGGAGTAGTACTATGCGTGTAAGTTTGCTAGTAAAGAGTAAGCTAGGGTTTATCGATGGGAGGCACCCTAAGGAGAAGTTTCCTCCTGTTCTACATGAGCTATGGGAAAAATATAATGCTATAGTGCTGTCGTGGATTATGATTTATGTGAGTGCCGAGTTATTGAGTGGCATGGTGTATGCCTTAAGTCCTCACAAAGTGTGGATAGATCTCAAGAAAATATTTGACAAAGTCAATGGTTCTAGAGTGTTGTTTCTGCACAAATAGGTAGCTACCCTTACTCAAGGGATTTCATCTGTCTCTGCATATTTTTCGAAATTGAAAGAGCTATCGGCAGAATTTGATGTCCTTATGCCTTGCCCTGGGTGTGGCTGTGGAGAATCAAAGAAGTATGTTGAACATTTTAAGTATCAAAGATTGCTTCAGTTTTCTTATGGGCCTGAACGAAACATTCTTAGTCTAGTAATTAAATCGTGAACATGTCATCAAGGTCATCTATAAACAAAGCATACTCTATGATTATCTCTGAGGAGAGCAGAAGAGCACTGGCCACCCATCATCTAGATTCAAAGTCAAGGTCTTGTTCGGATATTGATTGTAGCAAGCGTCACTTAAGTTCATGATGGTACATCCCTGTTCAGTAGCAAAGGAGCTAATTCCTCAAGGACCCTAGCTCAACTCAATAACAAAGGTAACATTGGTCACAATCATACCTATCTAGGAGATGAAATGACTCACACTGGGGCAACATTATTGTTTAGCAACAAAGGTAATGCAGGTTCAGGCTAGAACTTTTCTGGTGGAAAAAATCATTCAGGCTCTAACTATAGGTCTAGAAAGAATAGTCAGCATTGTGACTATTGCAACTTTAAAGGACACACTAGAGAAACCTGCTACAAACAAAATGACTATCCACCTGATTTTAAGTCAAAGAAGAAAGGTGACTTTGGGACTGCTAACACTGCTCAAGGTAATACAAGGAACTATCCCTCCGAAGCCCTTAGTAGTAGTGTCACGACCCAAAATACACTAAGGATCATGATGGCGCCGGATACTGCTGTCAAGCAAGCCAACCAAAATACTTGATTAAGTTCTTGTTTTAATAATTTTGAAAACTATGATTTTCCTTCAATTTTGCTAGTAAAATGTAATCTTTACAATGTAAATAAAAGAATGTTTGGAAGTAAACACAAGATACCCAATAATCACCCTAGAACCCGGTGTCACAAGTGCATGAGCATTTACTAAGAAGGAAATAAAATACAGAAACTGTTCGGAATACAAGTGGACAAAAATGAAAATACAGTACAATACTCTGAAGGAGACTCTGCTGGCCGTGGTCGTCTCGATAAATGCAACTCACCTAGGTCTCCGTATCAACCATGTTGCTATGACGCTAAGCCACTAGTCATACATAACCCTGTGCAACAAAAATGCACAGCACGTGTAGTATGAGTACGAAAACAACGTGTACCTAGTGAATATCCCGTCTAATCTCGAAGAAGTAGAGATGAGAGCTCCACTTCGACACTTTCTAGTGGTCCAATAATAATATATTATTAATGCGAGAAATTATGGATTTATTAAGACCGGCAGTAAATTTAATATTAGTCACGAACAGGTAAAAGCTCCTTTTTGTATTAAAAACCTCCGGATTCATAATCTATTAAGTTTCAATTACCTCAAGTCAGGGAGGGAAAATATCAATATCAATAAATCTCAGGGCAAGCAACACAAGCATGCGCAAATCATCCCGAGGACGTACGGCCCGATCCAACAAAAAATAAACTGTGCACTGCCAGAGGGTCGAATGGCGCGAACCATAGATGCATTTATTTAATCTACCGAGGCGTTCGGCCCGTTCCGAAATTAAACACACACCGACAGTCAATCAAGAAGTCAAGAGGGAAAATTATCCAAAGAAAAGCCACTTCTCTTTTAACAATTTAAGAAAATGAAGTTTTATATTTTTAGAATTTCATTTACTAATTCGATGTGATATAAGCAATTCAAACTGTCCATAAGATTACAAATATTCCAAGTATAACATGCTTTTGGGTCCTAGCCTACCCGGACTTAAATATAATAGTAGCTATGCACGGACTCTCGTCAACTCGTGCGTACGTAGCCCCCACAAATAGGAGCAAATAACCAATTATTTCACCTATGGGGACAATTCCCTCTTACAAGGTTAGAAAGGAGACTCATCTCGCTCCGAAGATCCATAACCGGCATTCCACGCCCTTCCGAAGACTCGAATCGATGCTAAATGCTCCAAAACTATCCAATAATTATGCAAATCCATTAATATATGTTCAGTTATTCATTACAATCCAATTTATAACAATTCCTAACCCCAATCGAAAAGTTGACAAAATTGCCCTCGGGCCCACGTGCCCAGGTTCCCAAATTTCTCGAAGATAAAGTTTACCCATGAACTCACGAACTCAAATACATGATTTTCTCCTAATTCCTTACCCAAAATCGTGGCCAAAATCCAAGAATACGAATTTTCTAGGTTTTTCTCAAACCCCAAATTTCTACCAATTTACATGCTAAAATCCATATATATTCAATATATTTAACTCAAGATAGGTGGGAGTTAGCTTACCTTGTCGTTGATGATGAAAAACCCCACTTGAAGCTCTCCAAAATCGCCCCAAAGTGGAGAAAAATAAGTGAAATGAACTCAACCCCGATTTTTAAAACATTCTGCCCAGCGACTTCCGCACCTGCGGACTCCTTGCCGCTTCTGCGAGTCCGCATCTGCGGAGCCCTCATCGCACCTGCGCCAATCACCGCTTCTGCGGTCCTCCGTCTCGCTTCTGTGCTTGCACAGATGCGCCCGATACCCCGCATCTGCGGTCCTTCCCTTGGCTGCCCCCTTTTTCTCCTGCGACTCCCAGGCCGCTTCTGCGGCTCCGCACCTGCGGCCATAGCCTTGCAGGTGCGGTTACACGAGACACCAGCTGCTGAAGCCCTTCTTCAAACTCCAAATTTGATCCGTTAACCACCTGGAATCCACCCGAGGCCCCCGGGACCCAAACCAATTATACCAACCAGTCCCAATACACATTACGGACTTACTCGAGGCCTCAAATCATATCAAAGAACGCTAAAATCATGAATCGGCCTCCAATCCAAGCTTAATGAACTTAAGAATTTCAAACTTTTACATTCGATGACAAAACATATCAAATCACGTCCGATTGACCTCAAATTTTGCGCACAAGTCACATTTAACATTATGGACCTACTCCAACTTCTAGAATCGGATTCCAACCCCGATATCAAAAAGTCCACTTCCGGTCAAACCTCTCAAAAACCTTCAAATTTCTATCTTTAGCCAAATGACTCCAAAATGACCCACAGACCTCCGAATTCACTTTCGATCGCGCTCCCAACACCAGAATCACTATACGGAGCTATTCCCAGACTCGGAATCTCAAACGGACATTGATAACACTGAAATGCGCCTCAACCCAAACTTATGAACTTCTTCCAAAAATGCTAACTTCCACAATAGGTGCCAAAACGTTCCCGGGTCTTCCAAAACCCGATCTGGACATACGCCCAAGTCTAAAATCATCATACGAACCTAATGGTACCTTCGAATCCCGATTTCGAGGTCGTTTACTCAAAAACCCAATCTTAGTCAATTTTTTCAACTTAAAGCTTCCGTAATGAGAATTCTCTTTCCAAATCAACTCCGAACTTCCCGGAATTCAGTTTCGACCATGCGTACAAGTCACACTACCTGAAGTGAAGCTGCTCAGGGCCTCAAACTGTTGAACGGCGCACTAGAGCTTAAAACGACCAGCCAGGTCATTACATTCTCTCCCACTTAAACATATGTTTGTCCTCGAACATGCCGAAAATTACACTGAAGTAGTCTGAAATCACTATTTAATATCTCGAGCACCTACCCGTGCTACCACGACTCAGCTGTGCACCTTAGCTTGATCAATCTGAAGATATCCTTTTTCACTTAAGCAAATGAGCCTTAGAGCCCAATTCCAACATCCGGAATTGTCCGCCAGGCCTGTTCCCAACATACGAACACCGTATCAATCACCACACGATGTACCAGAATATGATCGCATACCTTGGCTGAATTCACACCTTGCACCACTTTATTCACAAGACCACAATAACACTCTCTGAGCATAATAGTCGAAATTCCACGAATCTGATGCTCCCATTGCACCTCATGACATACATAGGTCTTGCTCTAACTCTTACAATACCGCCACAACGGAAGAGATGTGTAGAAATTCATAACCAACTGCCGAATCAACAATAATTGGGTCTATACTCCTAACAAGAATCATCACCTCATTCTGAACCAAATAATGGTCTTAGATCCTTAATATACTTCATATAATCAGATTGCACTGATCCTAAATCCAATGATCTCGTCTCACCCAGTATGAATTGCTCAGGCAATAAGCCACCCCGGGCATGATCAAAAGTCTCATATGATGCCACAATCTGCCAGTAGGCTACCAAATCGAACGCGATACAAAAGGAAAACGAACTCTGGAAGGGATCACTAAACTCGTACAGCTAATATGAGTTTTCCTCAGAAAAATAGGAAACAAAACACACAAAAACAGATAGAGGGAACTGTACTAAACATCACACTGTTGCGGCGCACAACCCGTCCAAACAACATATCCATGGCGGCGTGCCACCTGATCCACATATAAAATTCACATAAGGATATACACACCGAGCTAGATTGCTCAAAATACCGAATATCGGTCACAAGCACGCTAAGTGCACAATACCATCCTTGGGATACATATAGCGCTATAAGCTACAAAACTCAAGCACAACTGAGGTGCGATATACGATCGAATCTCAAGAGCCATTCTGCTCATATAACTTCATCTCTACACGGGACCTCAACGCATAAGAAATTCACTAAGCCGTCTCACAACTCGCACGACGCATTATATCATTACATGAAATAGCTGACGACGAAGTAACACCTCGACTACTCTTCCATAAGGAGCGCATTGCTGAAATGAACACATGTGGCCTGATATAGAGCCCATATTCACATTTAAATCCATCCACAGACCTCAAGCTGATTCCGATCACACTGAACTAGGCTAATAACCTTTCAAAGGTCCATAATAACCCCCATTTTCTCATAATACACAAGAACAACCATCATAATCGGAGTAATCCTCCACAGTCCGCAACCCAATAAACTGAGTGCCCTCCAGGCATCAAATTCTCAAATTAACGACATCACAACAATCTTCATACTTGGTTTAACTCTTCAATCAATCAGGTGACTACATGCCACACTTATACAGCTTTCCCGTGGGGCATGCTCCCACAACCTTCCGTAATAGATAACAGGTCCGTACATCCAAACCACCAGCCGCACTAATGCTGAAAAATGACCAAGAATCCTTAACCAGGATGCAAAGCCTTTTTCACAAAACACCGATCTCAGGTGACGCTGAAGACAATACCAACTTACTTTAAACATCGAAACTCCTTACCTGCTCATCCCAGCTTGTGACATCCTTATCAACACCAAACTGCAACCCTGATCCTCACTTCAAATTCCATACCACTCACTACACCCAACATGCCAATATAAGATAGAACACGATTTTCATCATAGCTCCGGAACCACTAATAGATTAACACTTCATCATATAAAAACTTTTCACTTAACTCGCTTCAGGAGAACCATAAAAACACATAGGTGAATTCTCATAACTGTAGAATATGCAAATCTCTAAGTAGTGGTCTGAGCCACCATAGCCCTTCCGGGATCCGCCTACACATAACAGGCCATATCAGTAGAATACTTCTGAATAACATCAATTACGGCGGCCGACAAGCCTCACACGTACCGTCACAAATCACTTGCATAACTTGATCACGCTGAAGGAACTGATCACTACCACCAATATGCCAATTCAACAATGGCTAACCAATATATCTTCTTTCGATTTATCCTTGATTTCCTTAGAAATAATAACTCCATTCAACACATAACACACTCCATCCGCACTCATCCCGAGTGACCTTGAATCACGAGACCATGTTGTCTCAAATCCCACGAACCATTTCATACCTTCCTTATGCGCACATTCGCACCCTCAACTGATATGCCCATTATGTTAATCCTTCTATGAATCTGAAGTCTTTTCTCATTTTTCCTCCCAAATACTACACTGCAAGTCAAAACATCATAGAACATTCTGGGCCTCTTCTCATAAGCTACTACAAAAGCTTGATTCTTAACCGTACCTATAGGCACGAAATCATTAGGAACCACACTTTACCCCTTTGAATCCACTAGGACCGTTTTTGAGAGCCAGCCGCTCTGACTTGGCCCCGAATATAATCAACTCCATGAATCTTCTAGCACATGAATACCCTCTCGACGAAGCACCCGGCAGAATCACTTCCCTTGAAACCCGCACCTATACAAGGCATAAATCCTGAATCCTTCCCCAAGTCTGAACATGAGCCAATAAGGCCAACCATAGCACACCTTTAACAATTCCTTTGCTCAAATTACCACTTATGTTCTTTTCCCGCAGCTGAAATAACCCATCAATATGCTAATAACCAGAAACCTTGCAAGTAGTTAACCATGCAACCCAATCATAGGCGGTGGGACTCTTCCACTTAGTTTGAAGCCACTATTACACACCTCTGGAATCACCAGGATTCTTTATCTCTTATTGGCATAACCTTGCGCAATCAACCGCCAAAATTCTCGGTATCTTTCTGTAAAACCCATATTATACTCTGAATCATCAACCACATTCGCACGACCAATCTCTTTGCTGTATAACCAATAGAATTCTTTGCAGAAGCTTTGCCAACCATGCGACCGCCGATCTGCTCACTGGAGATAACCCACCTGTGGAATTTATGTGCCGACATCTTCCAATGCTGCTACATGGGGTACAATCACTACGACATTAATAGCCCATCCTGAGTCCGAGCTCACTCTCTAGCTACACAAGTCCATTTACCCCTCGTGGACATCAATTAAATATGCGGCAACATCTCTCCAATTCAAAGTTATGTTGTATCCTTCTTCATTTCAAGCAGCTCCCTTTCCGTAATGTCAAATCTCCTGCCGCATAATAGCCCATACTTCAAATTAAATCCGCAGATCCCAATCACCAATCACTAAAATTCCCAAATCATTCCAAACTCTCCTTAAGGTGCGTAGTCATCCTACCACAAAGCCCATATGCAACTCCGCCACTCTCCCACTTTGGCGGAACTCACCCCTTTAATCGACCACTCAACCTTTGCTTCTTATACTTAGCCTTCTAGAAATTTTTAACCACCGCCTGACACTTCCCACATGTCCTTCCTCACCCTTTGCTGCTCAGCTGTTGCCTTAAATAAAATCCATCTTCGTAGCACTTGAACCCACGAACTGCTACTAACTTTGAACCTTTCCGAAGATCATCTTTCTCGAGCCGTCAACATTAGAAACACCGATTCAATCCTGAACCACCGCACCCTGCGACATCTAACAATCATTTCTCCAATATTATTTCACAATATCCTACCCCAAAGGCGAATTGCAAAAGACCATAACACCGACGAACCTAACATATACAATCGAGGACGGCGACACTACATCGCAGATGAAAATTCCACCACGCTCGAAAATACCAGGTCTCGTTACTCCATCACCCCAAATTTGGACATTCATAGGCCAATTGCTTTTCCTCAGCCAAAAATGAAATATCAGATCTCTGAATCGTGCACTGAGTAGACTTCCTTTCAAATCATTCACCGCTCCAACACATAGGCAAGTATCCTACCATCAAGTCAATACTGTGCGATAACCAATCGTGAGAATTATAGCAACTTGTGCATAGCCTCCAAGCTCTTAGAAGCACAACTACCGAGCCAAAATGATAGAAAAATCCTTCCGCAAGGCGACAACAATAGCCCAACCAACTATACCGGACTCCCGCACCGCATCTGTAGTACCATTACAATTCTTCAATTCTAGATTTATAACAAGCGGTTCGCGTCGCGTAAGATTGAGTAGGAAGGAAACAAGGGCATAGGCCTCAAGGAATCAAATCGCACGATGAGGAATCAAGAAGGGAGGTGCTCCTAACAGTCCTGTAGCCACTCAAAGATAAGTACAGACGTCTCTGTACCAATCCGCAAGACTCTTCTAGACTCGCTCATGACTCGTGAGACCTAAGGGAACCTAGTGCTCTGATACCATGTTGTCACGACCCAAAATCCACTAAGGGTTGTGATGGCGCCGGACACTGTTGTCAGGCAAGCCAACCAAAATACTTGATTAAGTTCTTGTTTTAATAATTTTGAAAACTATGATTTTCCTTCAATTTTTCTAGTAAAATGTAATCTTAACAATGTAAATAAAAGAATGTTTGGAAGTAAATACAAGATACCCAATAATCACGCCAGAACCCGGTGTCACAAGTGCATGGGCATTTACTAAGAAGGAAATAAAATACAGAAACTGTCCGGAATACAACTGGACAGAAATGAAAATACAGTACAATACTCTGAAGGAGACTCTACTGGATGCGGTTGTCTCGATAAATGCAACTCACCATGGTCTCCGTATCAACCATGCTGCTATGCCGCTAAGCCAACTAGCCATACATAACTCTGTGCAACAAAAATGCACAGCAAGTGTAGTATGAGTAAGAAAACAACGTGTACCCAGTGAGTATCCCGTCTAATCTCGAAGAAGTAGAGACAAGAGTTTGACTTCGACACTTACTAGTGGTCCAATAATAATATATTATTAATACGAGAAATTATGGATTTATTAAGAACGGCAATAAATTTCAAATAAGTCACGAACAGGTAAAAGTTTCTTTTTGTATTAAAAAACTCCGAATTCAAAATCTATTAAGTTTCAATTACCTCAAGTCAGGGAGGGAAAATATCAATATCAATAAATCTCAGGGCAAGCAACACAAGCATGCGCAAATCATGCCGAGGACGTACGGCCCGATCCAATAGAAAATAAACTATTGTGATGACCCAAATAGTCATCACTTATTTTTAAAATGAATTCTGCATTCCGAGGCCTTAAAAACAACGTCTTTCAGTATCACCCCAATTTGCGTACGCAGTCCGGGCGCGTAGCCAGAAAGCTATTATGTGAAAATCTTTAAAAAATGTTGAAATTTTGACTTAAAATGCATTTAAGTTGACTTTGGTCAATATTTTGGGTACACGGACCCGGACCCGGACCCGTGATTTGGCAGTCCCAGAGGGTCCGTAGAAAAATATAGGACTTGGGCGTATGCCCGGAATCGAATTCCAAGGTCCCAAGCCCGAGAAATGAATTTTTTAAAGAAAATTATTTTCTGGAAATTTCTATGAGTTTTGGAAATGAAATGCAATTAGAAGCTGATGGTATCGGGCCCTTATTTTGGTTCCGGAGCCTGGTACTGGTCTTATATGTGAAATAAGATGAGTCTGCAAAATTTGGTAAGAAACGGAGGTCGTTTGAGGTGATTCGGACCCGTAGTTGTGAAAATTCCTACTTTGAAAGTTTGGAGATTTTTCTTTGATTTCTATGCTAAATTCGTTGTTTAAGAGGTTATTTTGGCGATTTGATCACACAGATAAGTTCATATGATGTTTTTGAGTTAGTATGTATGTTTGGTTTGGAGCCCTAAGGGCTCGGGTGAGTTTCGGTTGGGTTTCGGAGAGTTTTTGAACTTATGAAAGTTGCAGGTTTTTGCTGCTCAGGGCACAGGGATTTTGTTCTTCGCGTTTGCGTGGGCCCACTCGCGAACGCGTAAGGCAAATCTCCCAGGTGCCAGTTTTCTTCTTCATGAACGCGAGTCTTGGGACACGAACGTGATGCTGTGGGGGGATTACCCTTCGCGAACGCGTCCAGGCCCTCGCGAACACGTAGGCTAATTTCCTGGGGGGAGGGGTTCACCTTTTGTTCTACGCGAACGCGGCCACTGGCCCGCGAACGCGAAGGCTCGAGAAGCCAAAGATCCGCGAACGCGAGCCAACGAACGCGAACGCGAAGGTCACCAAAGATAGCTTCATTGCGAACGCGACAGGCCTATCGCGAACGCGATGAAGGCCTGTCCAGTGATTTTAAACAGAAGCAAAACGGGACTTAACCAAAAATTTCATAACTGCTTCTTCCACACTACAAATTGGGCGATTTTTGAAAGGGGATTTCACCACCAATTCATAGGTATGTAATCTTAGACTCATTTTCTTCAATTTCCATTAACACCCATTAGATTTCTAGGCTTAAATCTTGTTATTAAGGGTAGAAAATTAGGGATTTGGGTAGAGATAGGTCTTTTTGTATATTTGGGATTTAGACCTCGTTTTGGGGTCGAATTTTGGAACTAATTATATATTCGGGCTCGTGGATGAATGGGTGATCGGGTTTTGGTCCAAACCTCGTGTTTTGACCAAGCGGGCCAGGGTTAATATTTGACTTTTTTTGGAAAGAATGATTGGAAAGCTCTGATTAAGCATTGGAATTGGATTGTTTTTCGTTTATTGATGTTATTAAGTCGATTATGTCTAGATATGATTGTTTTGGAGCCAAATTCAAAAGCAAAAGCGCTGTTTGAGGCTTGAGTTGGCCGTGAAAGTTCGAGGTAAGTGTTTTGTGTAACCATAGATTGAGGGATTAGGAGTCGAGTCTTACTTGTTACGTGTTAATTGTGGAGTACGACGTATAGGCATGGTGACGAGTATCTATACGTCGGTGTCAAGCATGCCTGTGAGTCTTGTATTGTAATTATTATGCCCCTGTTGTGGTTTATTGCGCTTCCTATGAGAATTTTCTTATTGTTCCCTTGCCGGGATGTTATTATCATTATTGTTCCCTTGCCGGGATGTTATTATCATTATAGTTCCCTTGCCGGGATGTTATTATCATCATTGTTCCCTTGCCGGATATTGGTACTAATATTATTGTTCCCTTGCCGAGATTCTTTGATTAGTGTTGATAAAAGAAATGGGAACGGGTTGCACGCCTGCAACGGTGATATGTGAAATGGGAACGGGTTGCACGCTTGCAAAGTTAATATGTGAAATGGGAGCGGGTTGCACGCCTACAACGATAATATATGAAATGGGAGGGGGTTGCACGCTTGCAACGGTAATATATGAAATGGGAGCGGGTTGCACGCTTGCAACGATATTGTAAGAAATGGGAGTGGGTTGCACGCCTGCAACTGTATCGTATGTAATGGGATCGGGTTGCACGCCTGCAACGGTATCACTTGTGTGCCTGTTCTTCTATTTCCTTATTTTGCTGGTAATTGATTTAGAACATTCCATATGTTTCTATACAGTCGTTCTGTTGTTACCTGTTACTCTCTGTAGCATGCTTCCCCTGCTCAAATTTAGTTGTAATTATCTGTTTCTGTTTCCGCTGTATATGATTTAACTGCACATATATTTGGTGGTCTGGTCCTAGCGTCGTCACTACTTCGCCGAGGTTAGGCTAGGCACTTACCAGCACATGGGGTCGGTTGTGCTGATACTACACTCTGCACTCTTTTGTGCAGACCCCAGTGCTGTTGACTTTGGACCGTAGATTTGGGTGGCTACCTTCAGTCCACGTGGAGATCCAAGGTAGACCTGAAGGCATCCGCAAGCCCTGGGGTCTCCCTCTATCCCTTTATTTCTGTTTCATTTCCTTAATTCAGAAACAGTGTATCGTTTATTTACAGACCTTGTATGTAGTAAATCTTAGATCGTCTGAGAAACTATGACACCAGTTCTAGGTAGTTGAGGCTCAAACAGTGTTTTGGAACATGTTCAGATATTCTATTGCTTTTCTTCCGCTTATTTTAAATTTTTCGCTGTTTTCACGTTATTGCTTTTAATTGTTAAAGAGTATAAAATGGGTAAAAAGGTAATTAGTTAAATATTTAGCTTGCCTAGCTCACATTAGTAGGCGCCATCACGACTCCCGAGGGTGGGAAATCTGGGTCGTGACAACTATGCACTGCTAGAGGGTCGAATGGCGCGAACCGTAGATGCATCTATTTAATCTACCAAGGCGTTCGGCCCGTTCTGAAACTAAACACACACAGACAATCAATCATGAAGTCAACAAGGAACAATTTTCCAAAGAAAAGCCACTTCTCTTCTAACAATTTAAGAGAATGAAGTTTAATCTTTACAGAATTTCATTTACTAATTCGATGTGATTTAAGCAATTCAAACTGCCAATAAGATCACAAATATTCCAAGTATAACATGCTTTTGGGTCCTAGACTACCCGGACTTAAACATAATAGTAGCTACGCACGGACTCTCGTCACCTAGTGCGTACGTAGCCCCCACAAATAGGAGCACATAACCAATTATTTCACCTATGAGGACAATTCCCTCATACAAGGTTAGAAAGGAGACTCACCTCACTCCGAAGATCCATAACCGGCATTCCACGCCCTTCCGAAGACTCGAATCGATACTAAATGCTCCAAAACTATCCAATAATTATGCAAATCCATTAATATATGTTCAATTACTCATTACAATCCAATTTATAACAATTCCTAACCCCGATAGAAAAGTTGACAAAATTGCCCTCATGCGCACGTGCCTAGATTCCCAAATTTCTCGAAGATAAAGTTTACCAATGAACTCACGAACTCAAATACATGATTTTCTCTTAATTCCTTACCCAAAATCGTGGTCAAAATCCAAGAATACGAATTTTCTAGGTTTTCCTCAAACCCCCAAATTTCCACCAATTTACATGCTAAGATCCATACATAATAAATATGTTTAACTCAAGATAGGTGGGGTTAGCTTACCTTGTCGTTGATGATGAAAAACCCCACTTGAAGCTCTCCAAAATCGCCCCAAAGTGGAGAAAAATGGGTGAAATTAACTCAACCCCGCTTTTTAAAACATTCTGCCCAGCGACTTCTGCACCTGTGGACTCCTCGCCGCTTCTGCGAGTCTGCATCCGCGGAGCCCTCATCGCACCTGCACCAATCACCGCTTATGCGGTCCTCCGTTTCGCTTCTGCGCTTATGCAGATGCGGCCAATACCCCGCATCTGCGGTCCTTCCCTTGGCTGCCCCTTTTCGCTCCTGCGACTCCCAGGCCGCTTCAGCGGCTCCGCACCTGCGGCCACAACCTCGCAAGTGCGGTACACCAGATACCAGCTGCTGAAGCCCTTCTTCAAACTCCAAATTTGATCCTTTAACCACCCGGAATCCACCCGAGGCCCCCGAGACCCAAACCAATCATACCAACCAGTCCAAAAACACATTACGGACTTGCTCGAGGCCTCAAATCATATCAAACAACGCTAAAATCATGAATCGACCTCCAATCCAAGCTTAATGAACTTAAGAATTTCAAACTTCGACATTTGATGCCAAAACATATCAAATAACGTCCGATTGACCTCGAATTTTGCGCACGAGTCACATTGTGATATTACGGACCTACTCCAACTTCCGGAATCGGATTCTGACCCCGGTATCAAAAAGTCCACTTCCGGTCAAACCTCTGAAAAACCTTCAAATTTCTATCTTTAGCCAAATGATTCCAAGATGACCCACGGACCTCCGAATTAACTTCCAATCGCGCTCCCAACACCAAAATCACTATACGGAGCTATTCCTAGACTCGGAATCTCAAACGGACATTGATAACACTGAAATGCGCCTCAACCCAAACTTATGAACTTCTTCCAAAAATGCTAACTTCCATAATAGGTGCCGAAATGTTCCCGGGTCTTCCGAACCCGATCCTTACATACGCCCAAGTCCCAAATCATCATACGAGCCTGCTGGAACCTTCGAATCCAGATTCCAAGGTCGTTTACTAAAAAACCCAATCTTAGTCAATTTTTTCAAGTTAAAGCTTCCGAAATGAGAATTCTCTTTCCAAATCAATCCGAACTTCCCAGAATTCGGTTCCGACCATGCGTACAAGTCAAACAACCTGAAGTGAAGCTGCTCATAGCCTCAAACTGCTGAACGACGCGCTAGAGCTCAAAACGACTGGTCGGGTCGTTGCAAGTAGCAATACTGGTCAAGTTGGTTCCACTGTCAACTTCACAGGAACCTCTCAGATGCAACAGGCTAATCAGATCTTTCCATTAGGCATCCCTCAATTTACTACTGGTGACTCTTCGGTGGCAGCCCGCACGGGTGCTCTGGCTGCACCAGGTGCGTGTCCGCAGCCTCTACCCCGGCCCCGACCTCTGACGGCTCTCGCAGGGGGCGCTGGTGTCTGATCATCTCTGGTAGCACGCTTCCTCACCATCTGTGAGAGAATGGAAGACATATGTTTAGGATTGTGATGTCAAAAATCTCGCACTACAGGAAAATCAAATGAAGTGGAATTTTTCCTAACGGTTACATAGCCTCTCGTAGATAAGTACAGACGTCTCCGTACCGATCAACGAGATTCTAATAAACCGGCTTGTGATCCATGACTCGTATGAACCCAGAGCTTTGATACCAACTTGTCACGACCCCAGTTTGCCCTCCGTGAACTGTCGTGACGGCACCTAGTCTCTGCAACTAGGTAGGCCTAACAAGTGCAGAAAATAAACTAAACTTGCGGAAGAAATAATCATAAGCGAAAAATAACTGAAAGAAACAATATTTTAAATTCCGCTCGGCATATACAACACAACTCTTTCAAATCTGATACAGCATCCCAAAACTCGAAAACTCACGGAAACACAAGCCTTTAGATATCTAATAATGTCTAACTCCAGAATGTCTAACAAGGTAAGGAAATACAGAAGGGCAAATGTTTAAAATCTAGAATAGAAAGGGACTCCTCGATCTGCGAACGAGGCAGATATACCTCGAAGTCTCTACAGAAGCGCCTCGCCTCAAGGATGATAAGACTGAGTGAAAGTACCTGGATCTTCACATGAAAAACATGCGCAGAGAGGTCATGAGTACACCACAGCGGTACTCAGTAAGTGCCAAGCCTAACCTCGGTCGGGTAGTGACGAGGAAGGTCAGGAACCTACTGAGATTAAATAAGATATAAGGGTTAACTGTGTGGAATAAAACAGTATAAATAAGTGCAACAGCAAGAAATAACATAGGATTGAAAGAACAACAACTAAAACAGAGACAAAATAAATCGCGGGAAAGAAATACAGCTCAACACAGAGATAACAATCGGGCATCTTCCGGGATACCGTCCTGTAGTCCCAATTAAAACTATCCAGTGGATCTCCCACGATACCGTCGCATAGTCCATCATATATATCTGAAGATTCTCCCGGGATCCCGTCCCATAATCCAACTATCAGTGCGCGAGGATCTATCGGAAATCCCGATCCGTAGTCCCCAAATGTAAATATCCAGTACTGGGGTAATCTACCGGGTGCAGTCCCGTAGTTCCATATAACTGTGCAGGGGGATCTACCGAAATCCCACATCCGTAGTCCAAGATAAACAGACAAGGGGGATCTACCGGAATCCCACATCTGTAGTCCCAAATAAATAGACAAGGGGGAGCTATTAGAATCCCACATCCGTAGTCCCAATATAAATACACAGCAGCAACAGGAAAATATTCAGAAATGGATATTTCATATTAAGGTAACAAGTAATTCTAGCCTAGCATGCTGCACGAAATTCAGGTAAAGCAGGTTGAACAAATAAGCAATTAAAGCACTTAGACATGCTTTCCTAAGCTAACAACAGGCTTAATAGCACAAGTCATAAAAACAGGTAAGGAAACATACTAGTAAATACTTAATGAAAATCGGATTTCAAACAATTTGCACAAGTACGCACTCGTCATCTCACGTACAAGGCATTTCAATTACCAAATATACCAATCCAAAGGGGAAGGTTCCCCACACAAGGTTAGAGAAGCCACTTACCTCGAACCAGCTCAAAATCAACCCGAGACCACGTTCTTGCCACTAGTACTCGACTCCAAATGGCCCAAATCTATTCAATTCAATTTCATAATGTAAATAACACTTCAAGTAACTGATTCTACAATTAAATTCTAAGATAATACGCAAAATTAGGTAAAATGACCAAAACGCCCCTCGGGCCCACATCTCGGAATCAGGTTAAAGTTATATTTCCAGAATCCTCACACTCTCACGAGTCTAACCATATAAAAATTATCCAAATCCAATGTCAAAATCTCCAATCAAAACTCAATTTCTTGGTTAAGAACTTTTCCCCAATTTTCATACAAATCCCGAAATTAAATGATGAATTCATGTTTAGATTAACGGGATATAAGCAAAAAGGAGTTTAGAATCGTTACCCAATCGATATATATTAAAATCCCTCAGAATCTCGCTCAAATCCAAGCTCCCAAGCTTAAGTTTTGATAAAAATGGCTAAACCCTCGATTTTGAAATCTTATATCTGCCCAGGTAATTCTTTCTTGCGAACGCGGACAAAGCCTCGCATTCGCGAAGCACAAAATACCTTTGACCATTTTTCCTCTTACGCGATCGCGACCAATACCTCGCGAACGCGATGCTTTACTCAAACAGGCCTTCGCGATCGCATTCCCCCAATCACGAATGCGATGAATTAAATCAACTGAAGCTCAGCCGCTCATTTTCTTATATGCGAACGCGACACCACCCACGCGAACGCGATGCACAAACACTTAGCCCTTCGCGAACAAGGATCCTTCCTCGCGAACGCGAAGGCTTAAATTCCACCTTCCTCAACTGACTCTTCGTGAACGGGAGGGTCCACTCGCGAACGGGAAGAGTAAAATACCTCTGCAACAGCTAAAACAAACTATGCAATTTTTCTTTAACTCAAAATGATCCGTTGAGCATCCGAAACACACCCGAGGCCCCCGGGACCTCAACCAAACCTACCAACACATCCCATAACTTCATTCAAACTTGCTCCTACCTTCGGAACACTCAAAACAACATCAAAACACCTATTTTTCAGCGGATTCAAGCCTAAGATTTCCAAAAACTCTAAAAGCACACTTTCGATCCAAAAGTCTATCAAACCTTGTCCGAAAGACCTAAAATTTTGCACACACGTCACATTCAACACTACGGAGCTACTCCACCTTCCGGAATTCCATTCCGACCCTTGGATCAAAATTTCACTATTGAACCGAAAACTTCAAAAATTCCACTTTCGGCATTTCAAGCCTAAATTTGTTACGGACCTCCAAAACACAATCCGAACACGCCCCTAAGCCCGAAATCACCCAACGGAGCTAACGGAACCATCATATTTCCATTCCGAGGCTGTGTTAACACTGTTCTTACTACGGTCAACTTTCCAACACATATGCTCTCATTTAGGGACTAAGTGTCCCAAAACTCTCCGAAACTCAAAACCGAACATCCCCAGCAATTCAAAATAGCAGAAATAAACTCGGAGAAAGCAATTAATAGGGGATCGGGACGTTAATTCTTATGACGATCGGTCGGGTCGTCACATCCTCCTACACTTAAACATTCGTTCGTCCTCGAACGAGCATAAAGACATACCCGAAGTAGCAAAAATATGAGGGTAACGGCTGCGCATATCCTGCTCGGTCTCCCAGGTCGCCTCCTCGACCTACTGACCCCGCCACCGAGCCTTTACTGTAGCAATGTTCTTTGACCTCAGCTTTCTAACCTGCCTGTCCAATACTGCCACTGGCTCCTCAACATACGATAGATCCCTATCCAACTAGACTGAACTGAAATCCAACACGTATGACAGATCACCGTGATACCTCCGGAGCATCGAAACCTGAAATACCGGATGAACTCCTGCTAAGCTGGGAGGTAAGGCAAGCTTATAAGAAACCTCCCCAACATGCCTTAATATCTCAAAAGGGCCAATAAACCTCGGACTCAACTTCCCTTTCTTCCCAAATCTCATAACGCCCTTCATAGGCGAAACCCGAAGCAGAACCCGCTCTCCAACCATATAGGAAACATCACGAACCTTCTGGTCCGCGTAACTCTTCTGTTTGGACTGGGCTGTACGAAGTCTATCCTGAATCACCTTAACCTTCTCCAAAGCATCCTGATCAAGTATGTGCCCAATAGTGTAGCCTCACCCGGCCCAAACCAACCCACTAGAGACCTACACCGCCTACCATATGAAGCCTCATATGGTGCCATCTGAATGCTGGACTGACAACTGTTGTTGTAAGCAAACTCCGCCATTGACAAGAACTGATCCCAAGACCCTCCAAACTCAATCACACACACACGGAGCATATCCTAAAGAATCTGAATAGTGCGCTCGAACTGTCCGTCCGTCTGAAGGTGATATGTTGTACTCAACTGCACCCGAGTACCCAACTCATGCTGAACGGCCCTCCAGAACCGTGATGTGAACTGAGTACCTCTATCTGAAATGGTGAAGACTGGAATACCATGCAGACGAACAATTTCCCGGATGTAAATCTTTGCCAACCGCTCTGAAGAATAAGTAGTACGCACAGGAATGAAATGAGCGGAGTAGGTCAGCCGATCCACAATCGCCCAAATAGCGTCAAACTTCCTCAATGTCTGTGGAAGCCCAACTACATAGTCCATGGTGATCCGCTCCCACTTACACTCCCGAAATCTCTATCTGCTGAAGCAATCCACTCGGCCTCTGGTGCTCGTACTTCACCTGCTGACAGTTGAGGCACCGAGCTACGAATCCAACTATATCTTTCTTCATCCGCCTCTACCAATAGTGCTACCTCAAATCTTGATACATCTTTGCGGCACCCGGATGGATGGAATACCGCGAACTATGGGCCTCCTCTAGAATCAACTCTGGAAGCCCATCAACATTGGGTACACAAATCCGACCCTGCATCCTCAATACCCCATCATCACCAATAGTCACATCTCTGGCATTACCATGCTGAACCGTGTCCTTAAGGACAAGCAAATGAGGGTCATAATACTGCCGCTCTCTAATACGATCAAATAAGGAAGACCGAGAAACCACGCAAGCTAGAACCTGACTGGGCTCCGAAAGATCCAATCTCACAAACTGGCTGGCTAAGGCCTAAACATCCATCGCCATAGGCCTCTCTGATGCTGGTAAATATGCCAAATTCCCCAAACTCTCCGCCCGGCGACTCAAGGCAGCGGCCACCACATTGGCCTTGCCCGGGTGATACAAAATAGTGATATCATAGTCTTTCAACAACTCTAACCACCTCCTCTGGCGCAAATTTAGATCCTTTTGCTTGAACAAGTGCTGCAAGCTCCTATGGTCAGTATAAATCTCATAGGGAACCCCGTATAAATAATGGCGCCAAATCTTCAGGGCGTGAACAATGGCAACTAACTCAAGGTCGTGAACATGGTAATTATTCTCATGTATCTTCAATTGTCTGGACGCGTAGGCAATCACCCTACCGTCCTGCATCAACACCGCTCTGAGGCCAATCCTCGAGGCATCACAATAGATCGTATAAGACCCTGAACCTGTAGGCAATATCAAAACTAGGGTTATAGTCAAAGCTGTCTTGAGCTTCTGTAAGCTCGCCTCACACTCCTTCGTCCACTGGAACGGAGCACCCTTCTGGGTCAACCTAGACATAGGGGCTGCAATAGATGAAATCCCCTTCACAAAACGACGGTAGTAGCCCGCCAAGCCAAGGAAACTGCGGATCTCTATAGCTGAGGATGGTCTGGGCCAACTCTGCACGACCTCTATCTTCTTCGGATCCACCTGAATACCCTCACTCGATAACACGTGGCCTAAGAATACCAGTGAATCAAACCAAAACTCACATTTCGAGAACTTAGCATATAACTTCTTCTCTCTCAGAGTCTGAAGCACAGTCCTCAGGTGCTGCTCATGATCTTCCCGACTCCGAGAATACACCAGAATATCATCAATAAAGACAATGACGAACGAGTCAAGATACGGCCGGAACACACTGTGCATCAAATGCATAAAGGCTGCTGGGTCATTGGTCAGCCTGAATGACATAACAAGGAATTCATAATGACCATACCGAGTCCTGAAAGCAGTCTTCGGGATATCTGGCTCCCGAATCTTCAACTGATGGTAATCTGAGCGCAAATTGATCTTAGAAAACACCCGTGCGCCCTGAAGCTGGTCAAACAGATCATCATTACGAGGCAAGGGATAATGGTTCTTTACTGCAACCTTGTTTAACTGGCAATAATCAATACACATACGCATAGAACCGCCCTTTCTCTTCACAAACAAGACAGGAGCACCCCAAGGCGATACACTGGGCCGAATATAACCCTTATCAAGCAATTCCTGTAACTGATCCTTCAACCTCTTCAACTCAGGAGGAGCCATACTGATCTTCCAGGCATGCCGCCTGATAGAGATATTAATTTTGGCATTAATCTGTTGCCTGGCACTCAGCCCCTTTCTATTCCTCCGTATCAATGCTTACATCTCTCACATAAGCTAAAAGCGCGCCACACCCCTTCTCAACCATACGCTGAGCTTTAAGAAAAGAAATAACTCTACCGGGAGTGTGATCTAAAGTACCCCTCTACTCAACACGCGGTACACCTGGCACAGGCAGCGTCACAGTTTTGGCGTGACAATCAAGAATAACATAATGGGGCGACAACCAGTCCATGCCCAAGATAATGTCCAAATCTACCATGCTGAGCAACAATAAATCAGATCTGGTCTCAAAACCACGAAGAGTAACCAAACATGATCGATAAACGTGGTCTACAGCAAGAGAATATCTCATAGGAGTAGAAACATAAACATGGGAACTCAAAGAATCCCGAGATACACCCAAATGCAGAGCAAAATAAGAAGACACATAAGAGTAAGTGGAGCCTGGATCGAATAGAACCGATGCATCTCTATGACGAACCAGTATAATACCTGTGATAACAGAATCGGAGGCAACAGCCTCGGTACGAGCAGGAAGGGCACAGTATCTGGCATGGCCTTCCCCTCTAGCTGGCTGAGCAGGTGGGGTAGCAACTGGTGCTGTGATCATAGCCTGAGAACTCTGCGGAGCGCGCTGTGGCTGAGAAGTATGTGGAGGTGCACTCCTCCCAAGTCTAGGTCAATACCTCACCACATGGCGTATGTCACTACACTCAATGCAACCTCGCGACTGACGTGGCAGTGGGAACTGTGCGGTACGGGTACTCCAAGACCCCTGAACACCTGAAACAGTGTGTAAAATCTGAGATGCAAACTGAGCTGGCTGACCCACAAAACCTCTACCATGCCGTACTCTTCCTCCAAAATAAGGACCAGTGGGTCTCCCCAGTATACGAGGTCTACTCACTCCCCTATACTCTCCCTCCTGTCCTCTCTCTCCTGGACCCACCTGTCCTCTACTCGGCGAGAGGTCCTCACCACCCGCTGAACTGGGACCACAGGATGTGTCGCTATGACACCTGAAACCTGACCAATGGGAACTCGCTGCTCTAGAGTGGGTGCGGTGGGAGTCTGGGTCGCTCCCCCGATATGCGAAGTAGTTGGTACAACCTGAATCAACCCCGCCTAAACTAATGTACCAAACATGCTCAGGAACTATGCTAATGTCTCCTGAAGTGCTGGAGTAGTAGTAGCAGTAGGCATATCCAATGCCTGGGCTTTGGCTGGAACTACTGGTGACTCTTCGGTGGTAGCCCGCGCCGGTGATCTGGCTGCACCACGTGCGCGTCTGCGACCTCTACCCCGGCCCCGACCTCTGACGGCTCTCGTAGGGGGCGCGGGTGTCTGATCATCTCTGGTAGCACGCGTCCTCACCATCTGTGAGAGAATGGAAGACATATGTTTAGGATTGTGATGTCAAAAATCTCGCACGACAGGGAAATCAATTGAAGTGGAATTTTTCCTAACGGTTACATAGCCTCTCGTAGATAAGTACAGACGTCTCCATACCGATCAACGAGACTCTAATAAACCGGCTTGTGATCCATGACTCCTGTAAACCTAGAGCTCTGATACCAACTTGTCACGACCCCAGTTTGCCCTCCGTGAACTGTCGTGATGGCACCTAGTCTCTACAACTAGGTAGGCCTAACAAGTGCGGAAAATAAACTAAACTTGTGGAAGAAATAATCATAAGCCAAAAATAACTGAAAGAAACAATATTTTAAATGCCGCTCGGCATATACAACACAACTCTTTCAAAATCTGATACAGTATCCCAAAACTCAGAAACTCACGGAAACACAAGCCTATAGATATCTAATAATGTCTAACTCCAGAATGTCTAACAAGGTAAAGAAATACAGAAGGGCAAATGTTTAAAAGCTAGAATAGAAAGGGACTCCTCGGTCTCCGGACAAGGCAGATATAACTCGAAGTCTCTACAGAAGCGCCTCGCCTCAAGGATGATAAGACTGAGTGAAAGTACCTTGATCTGCACATGAAAAACATGCGCAGAGAGGGCATGAGTACACCACAGCGGTACTCAGTAAGTGTCAAGCCTAACCTCGGTCGGGTAGTGACGAGGAAGGTCAGGAACCTACTAAGATTAAATAAGATATAAGGGTTAAGAGTGTGGAATAAAACAGTATAAATAAGTGCACTAACAAGAAATAACATAGGATTGAAAGAACAACAACAACTAAGACAGAAACAAAATAATCGCGGGAAAGAAATATAGCTCAACATAGAGATAACAATCGGGCATCTTCTAGGATACCGTCCTGTAGTCCCAATTACAACTATCCAGTGGATCTCCCACGATACCGTCCCGTAGTCCATCATATATATCCGAAGGATTTTTCGGGGTCCCGTCCCGTAGTCCAACTATCAGTGCTCGGGGATCTATCGGAAATCCCGATCCGCAGTTCCCAAATATAAATATCTAGTACTGGGGGAATCTACCGGGTGCAGTCCCGTAGTTCCATATAACTGTACAGGGGGATCTACCGGAATCCCACATCCGTAGTCCCAAATAAACAGACAAGGGGGATCTACCGGAATCCCACATCCGTAGTCCCAAATAAATAGACAAGGGGGAGCTATCAGAATCCCACATCCGTAGTCCTAATGTAAATACACAGCAGTAACAGGAAAATATTCAGAAATGGATATTTCATATTAAGGCAACAAGTAATTCTTGCTGCACGAAATTCAGGTAAAGTAGGTTGAACAAATAAGCAATTAATTCACTTAGACATGCTTTCCTAAGCTAACAACAGGCTTAATAGTACAAGTAATAAAAACAGGAAAGGAAACATACTAGTAAATACTTCATGAAAATCGGATTTCCAGCAATTTGCACAAGTACGCACTCGTCACCTCACGTACAAGGCATTTAAATTACCAAATATACCAATCCTAGGGGGAAGGTCCCCCACACAAGGTTAGAGAAGCCACTTACTTCGAATCGACTCAAAATCAACCCGAGACGACGTTCTTGCCACGAGTACTCGACTCCAAATGGCCCAAATCTATTCAATTCAATTTCATATTGTAAATAACACTTCAAGTAACTGATTCTACAATTAAATTCTAAGTTAATACACGAAATTAGGTAAAATGACCATAATGCCCCTCAGACCCATATCTCGGAATCGGGTAAAATTTACATTTCCAGAATCCTCACACTCTCACAAGTCTAACCATATAAAAATTATCCAAATACAATGTCAAATCCCCAACCAAAACTCAATTTCTTGGTCTAAGAAATTTTCCCCAATTTTCATACAAATCCCAAAATTAAATGATGAATTCATGTTTAGATTAATGGGTTATAAGCAAAAATGAGTTTAGAATCGTTACCCAATCGATATCTATGAAAATCCCTCAAAATCTCGCTCAAATCCGAGCTCCCAGGCTTATATTTTGATAAAAATGGCAAAACCCTTGATTTTGAAATGATATATCTGCCCAGGTAATTCGTTCTTCGCGAACGCGCTCAAACTCTCGCGTTCGCGAAGCACAAAATAACTTTGACCATTTTTCCTCGTACACGATCGCGACCAACACCTCACGCACGCGATCGCGATCAACACCTCAGACAGGCCTTCGCGATCGCATTTCCCTTATCGCAAACGCTATGAATTAAATCCACTGAAGCTCAGCCGCTCATTTTCTTCTATGCGAAGGCGACACCACCCACGCGAACGTGATGCACAAACACTTAGCCCTTCGCGAACGCAGATCCTTCCTCGCGAACGCGAAGGCTTAAATTCCACCTTCCTCAACTGACTCTTCGCGAACGCGAAGAGTAAAATACCTCTGCAACAGCTGAAACAAAATCTGCAATTTTTCTTCAATTCAAAATGATCTGTTAAGCATCCGAAACACAGCCGAGGCCCCCAGGAGCTCAACCAAACCTACCAACACATCCCATAACTTCATTCGAACTTGCTCCATCCTTCAAAACGCTCAAAACAACATCAAAACACCTATTTTTCATCGGATTCATGCCTAAGAATTCCAAAAACTCTAAAAGCACGCTTTCGATCAAAAAGTCTATCAAACCTCTTCCGAATGACCTAAAATTTTGCACACACGTCATATCTAACACTACAGAGCTAGTCCAACTTCCGGAAATTCCATTCCGACCCTGGGACAAAATCTCACTATTGAACCGAAAAATTCAAAAATTCCACTTTCGGCATTTCAAGTTTAAATTAGCTACGGACCTCAAAAACACAATCCGAACACGCCCCTAAGCCCGGAATCACCCAACGGAGCTAACAGAACCATCGGATTTCCATTCCGAGGCCGCCTTCACACTGCTCCGACTACGGTTAACTTTCCAACACTTAAGCTCTCATTTAGGGACTAAGTGTCCCAAAACTCTCCGAAACTCAAAACCGAACATCCCGGCAATTCAAAATAGCAGAAATAAACTCGGGGAAAGCAATTAATAGGGGATCGGGGCGTTAATTCTTAAGACGACCGGCCGGGTCGTCACATCTTCCTACACTTAAACATTCATTCGTCCTCGAACGAGCATAAAGACATACCTAAAGTAGTGAAAATATGAGGGTAACGGCTGCGCATATCCCGCTCGGTCTCCCAGGTCGCCTCCTCGACCGGCTGACCCCGCCACTGAACCTTTACTGCAGCAATGTTCTTTGACCTCAGCTTTCTAACCTTCCTGTCCAATATTGCCACTGGCTCCTCAACATAAGATAGATCCTTGTCCAACTAGACTGAACTGAAATCCAACACGTGCGATGGATTACCGTGATACCTCCGGAGCATCGAAACATGAAATACCGGATGAACTCCTGTCAAGCTGGGAGGTAAGGCAAGCTCATAATAAACCTCCCCAACACGCCTTAACTTCCCTTTCTTCCCAAATCTCAAAACGCCCTTCATAGGCAAAACCCGAAGCAGAAACCGCTCTCCAACCATATAGGAAACATCACGAATCTTCCGGTCCGCGTAACTCTTCTGTCTGGACTAGGCTGTACGGAGTCTATCCCGAATCACCTTAACCTTCTCCAAAGCATCCTGAACCAACTATGTGCCCAATAGTCTAGCCTCACCCGACTCAAACCAACCCATCGGAGACCTACACCGCCTACCATATGAAGCCTCATACGGCGCCATCTGAATGCTGGACTGATAACTGTTGTTGTAAGCAAACTCCGCCAATGGCAAGAACTGATCCCAAGACCCTCCAAACTCAATCACACACGCACATAACATATCCTCAAGAATCTAAATAGTGCACTCAGACTGTCCGTCCGTCTGACGGTGAAATACTGTACTCAGGTCAAACGAACTCCGTTTCTCACCAAATTTCACATACAAGTCTTAAGTATTATAATGAACCTGTACCGGGATCCGGAACCAAAAATACAGACCCGATACCAATAATATCAAATATTAATAATTTCTTAAAAACCATTAAATTTTTAATCTTTCAATTTTCAACAAAAATTCATATCTCGAGCTAGGGACCTCGGAATTCGATTCTGGGTATACGCTCAGGTCCCATATTTCGATACGGACCCATCGGGACTGTCAAAGCACGAGTCCTGGTCCGTTTACCAAAAATATTGACCAAAGTGAACTCAATGAGGTTTTTAAGAAAAATTCCTTATTTTTCTTAACTTTCAACACAAAAGCTTTCCGGAAATGCACCGGACTACGCACGAAAATCGAGGAGGGATAAAATGAGGCTTTTAAGGCCTTGGAACATATAATTTGATTTTTAATCATAAGATGATCTATCAGCTCATCATATTATCCATCTCTAAAATAACCGTTCGTCCTCGAACGGACATAGAAAAGTACCTGAGCTGGGAAAAAGGTAGGGAAATCTACTCCGCATGTCGGACTTGGACTCCCAAGTAGCTGCCTCAACGGGCAGACCTCTCCACTGTACTCGAACTGAAGGATAACTCTTTGATCTCAACTAGCGAACCTGCCGGGCTAGAATAGCCACCGACTCCTCCTAATAAGTCAAATCTTTGTCCAGTAGGACAGAGCTTAAATCTAACACGTGGGATGGATCACCATGATACTTTTGGAGCATGGACATGTGGAATACCGGATGAACTGCTTATAAACTGTTTGGCAATGCGAGCTTGTAAGCCACTTCACCCACTCTCTAGAGAATCTCAAAAGGCCCGATGTACCTAGGGCTCAACTTGTCCCTCTTTCCAAATCTCATTACACCCTTCATGGGTGACACACGGAGCAACACTCTCTCTCCGACCATGAATGCAACATTACGAACCTTACGGTCGACATAATTCTTCTACTTGGACTGAGCTGAGCGAAGTCTATCCTAAATGATCTTAACCTTATCCAAGGCATCCTGTACTAAATCTGTACCCTATAACTGAGCCTCCCCCGGCTCAAATCATCCAACCGGCGATGGACAACGTCTAATATATAATGACTCATAGGGAGCCATCTGGATGCTTGACTGATAACTGTTGTTATAGGCAAAATCCGCAAGTGGAAAGAACTAATCCCAAGAGCCTACAAAGTCAATAACACAAGCGCGGAGCATATCCTCTAATATCTGAATAGTGCACTCCAGAAATACGAGGTAAACTGTGTACCTCTATTAGAAATGACAGACACGGGCACACCATGAAGACGAACGACCTCATGGATATAAATCTCTGCCAGCCGCTCTGAAGAATAGGTAACTGCCACAAGAATGAAATGTGCTGACTTGGTTAGTCTATCCATAATAACCCAAACTGCATCGAACTTCCTTTGAGTCTGTGGGAGTCCATCAATGAAATCCATAGTGATACGCTCCCACTTCCACTCATGAATCTATATATTCTAAATCAAACCACCAGGTCTTTGATGCTCGTACTTTACTTGTTGACAATTTTGACACCGAGCCACATATGCAACTATATCCTTCTTCATCCTCCTCCACCAATAATGCTGCCGCAAGTCCTGATACATCTTGCCGGCGCCTAGATGAATAGAATGTCGGGAATTATGGGCCTCCTCTAGAATAAACTCACGAAGTCCATCCATATTAGGCACACAAACATGACCCTGCATCCTCAAAACTCCATCATTCCCAACCATTACCTGCTTGGCATCTTCGTGTCACACTGTGTCCCTAAGGACAAGCAAATGAGGATCATCATACTGCCACTCCCTGATACGTTCAAATAAGGAAGACCGAGCGACTGTACAAGCTAGAACACGACTGGGCTCAGAAACATCTAACCTCACGAACTGATTGGCCAAAGCCTGAACATCTAAAGCAAGCGGTCTCTCACCAGTTGGAATGTACGCAAGGCTTCCCATACTCATTGACTTCCTACTCAAAGCATCGGCCACCATATTGGCCTTCCTGGGATGATACAAGATGGTGATATCATAGTATTTCAATAGTTCTAACCACCTCCTCTGCCTCCAATTGAGATCCTTTTGCTTGAACAAATACTGCAAACTCCAATGATCCGTGAATACCTCACACGACGTGAATACCTCACACGACACGCCATAAAGGTAGTACATCCAAATCTTCAGTGCATGAACAATGGCTGCCAACTCTGAGTCGTGAACACGGTAATTCTTCTCGTGAACCTTCAGCTGTCGTGAAGCATATGCAATAACCTTGCCACCCTGCATCAATACCGCACCAAGTCCAATACGAGATGCATCAAAATATACTGTATAAGATTCTGAACATGTGGGCAATACCAACACCGGTGCCGTAATCAAAGCAGTCTTGAGCTTATAAAAGCTCACCTCACACTCGTCTGACCATCTGAACGAGGCTCCCTTTTGGGTCAACCTGGTCAACGGGGCTGCTATAGATGAGAACCCCTCCACAAACCGAAGGTAATAACCCGCCAATCCCAAGAAACTCTGGATCTTTGTAGCTGATGTGGGTCTATGCCAGTTCTGAACTACCTCGATCTTCTTAGGATCTACCTAAATACCCTCTGCTGATACAACATGACCCAAGAAAGCAACGGAACTCAACCAAAACTCGCATTTCAAAAATTTAGCATATAACTGGCTGTCTCTCAGAATCTGAAGAACGATCCAAATGTGCTGCTCATGCTCCTCTTGAATGCGGGAGTAGATCAGAATATCATCAATAAACACAATCACAAAAGAATCCAAGTAGGGCTTGAACACCCGGTTCATCAAATCCATGAATGCTGCTGGGGTATTTGTCAGCCCGAATGACATCACTAGAAACTCGTAATGCCCATACCGAGTCTGAAAAGGTATTTTAGGGACATCAGATGCCCTAATCCTCAACTGATGGTAGCTAAATCTCAAATCAATCTTCGAAAACACTTTGGCACCCTAAAGCTGATCAAATAAGTCATCAATCCTCGGTAATGGATACTTGTTCTTGATGGTGACTTTGTTCAACTATCAATAATCTATGAACATCCCCATCGATCTATCCTTCTTCTTTATAAACAATACGGGCGCACCCCAGGGAGAGACACTAGGTCTACTAATGCCCTTATCAAGCAAATCTTGCAACTGCTCCTACAATTTATTCAACTCTGGTGGGGCCATACGGTATGGTGGAATAGAAATTGGCTGAGTGTCCGGAGCCAAATCAATACATAAGTCAATATCCCTGTCGGGTGGCATCCCTGACAGGTCTGCAGGAAATACCTCTGGAAACTCACGAACAATAGGTACTGAATCTATGGAAGGAACCTCCGTACTAGAATCACGGACATATGCCAAATAAGCTAGACATCCTTTCTCGACCATGTGTCGAGCCTTACATAAGAGATAACCCTGCTGGTAGAATGGCCAGGAGTCCCCCTCCACTCTAATCGAGGCAACCCCGACAAGGCTAAGGTCACCGTCTTGGTGTGACAATCCAATATAGCATGATAAGGTGACATCCAATCCATACCCAAAATGGCATCAAAATCAACCATATCGAGAAGCAGATTATCTATGCTGGTTTCAAGACCTCCAATGACAACCACACATGAACGATAGACATGATCTACACCGATAGAGTTTCCCACATGTATGGACATATACACAGGAGCACTCAAAGAATCACGAGGCATACCCAAATATGGAGCAAAATAGGACGACACGAATGAATAAGTAGAACCCGGATCAAATAGAATTGAGGCATCTCTACTGCAAACTGAAACTGTACCTATGATAACCGCATCCGATGACTCAGCCTTGTGAGCACGTGATTTTTCCCTATATGAATTACTTTCACAAATTCAAGAAAAATAAAATATTCCCATTATTAGCAACTTCGTAGATTTTTGCAGCATTGTTAATTGTTTGCATTTGTCTATGCATGTTTAATTTTATTTAATTCATGAAAATACAAAAATATGTTGCATTTGCATTTAGGATTTAATTCTATTTTTTTGGTTAATTAGCAATTTAGTTGTCTTATAAAAATGATCAAAAATCACAAAAATGGCTCACTTTTGCATTTTTAGCCATTTAATTTTAAATTTGTAGTTCTTCTTGTTTTTAGGAGTTAATTAATTCTTATAATTATTATATTAGGCAATTAGTTT
Source organism: Nicotiana attenuata (assembly GCF_001879085.1). Classification (NCBI taxonomy): domain Eukaryota; kingdom Viridiplantae; phylum Streptophyta; class Magnoliopsida; order Solanales; family Solanaceae; genus Nicotiana; species Nicotiana attenuata. The sequence goes on along the minus strand of NC_031999.1, from coordinate 57,068,736 downwards.
AATCTTGTAAATTAATCTTGTTTAAGGGTCCAATATAGGTCTTAAGTAATTGAAAAAAAAAGAAAAACTAAAATAAAAAGGAAATAAAAGAAAAGGAAATTGAGAATTTGGATTCAAAGACCCGGAATTGGCCCAGTTCAATGCCAAGGCCCAAACCTTCCCAAACCCGTTCCGGCCAGGTCTAGTACCCCCATAAACCCGGTCCGTTGTAATAGTTTCAAAACGGCGTCGTTTGGCTCAATCATATCACAGCCATTAATCTTGCATGATCCAACGGCAGGTAACTCAACTCCCTTTCATATAATAGTGTCCAAACGCCCCCCATACCCCTGTCAACCCCTTTAGTCTTCTCCTCACCCCCTTGTCTTTCAAAACCCTAGAGCCCGCCGTCCCTGAAACCTCCACCATATCCGCCGGCGGCGATGGCATAAACCACTCCGATCCCCTCCAAATTGATACCATATAATCCCCTTGCCCTCCTCTGTTCAAATCTTCAACGCGTTTCCCTCGAATCACGAAGTGATTTGAATTGAATTGAAGTGTAATTGAGCAAAAGAGGGTGAAAACAATGCAAAAGTCTCCAGTGATCCCGCATCTGCGAAGGAGTGGTCGTAGAAGCGACCTCGCATCTGCGGAAGTGGACACACATCTGCGGAGATTGGCATTTTCTCAAGAATCGCATCTGCGATTGGTTTACTGCTTCTGCGGTGGCGCATCTACGCTTGATGAGCCGCTTCTTCGGTGACATCATTTAAATGGAATTTCGCTTCTGTGATGGGAGCTCCGCATCTGCGGAGACGCATCTGCGATGATTCTTCCGCAGGTGCGAAAGTCGGGCATCAGATATGGGCAAATTAGTCATTTCATATTTTCTCAAACCCCAAACCATTTTTATACTCATCCAAGCGGATCTTTGGCTCTGAAAATCTTTGGCTTATTTTCAGTTCTTAGGGCTAGAGAAGAACAAGTTTTGGAAGCTAGGGTTTGCACACACACTTGGGTTTTGAAGATTTCAAGCTTGTGGTTAAGGATTTCTTACCCATTTATGTTTATTTCTTCATTTCCTTGCTTCGTATTGAATATTTAAGTGTGTAGTATTTATTTCCAACACTTGAATCTTGTTTATGGAAATACTCATATTTAAAGTGTGGATTAAATACCTTATTGTGCTTATGTATTGAATGATTTTTATTCTTTTATGAAGTGAGTTATTGTTATTTTAATTATTCTCGTTCTTTAATATTTCCAAAGGGAATAGCTAACCCTATGACTCGCCCATTAACTCCGAATTGATTTTGAAAAAGATAATTTGGGGTTGGGAAAGATTAATTAACAAGAACTTGAGGCGTTAACCCTCATTTTATTAATTCTACCTAGGGATAGGATAGAACTACTTGTAGCCATATCTGGGAGTGCTTAATCTCTTAATTGTTTTAGGGATAATTCAATTAGGAAGTCTTGTTAGTCTTCGGAAGAAGCTAATTAAGAATTATCACCCGTGGCTAATTTACATAAACTTGCTCATATTCCTAAAATCATGAAATACATTGGATAATTACTTTAGTGTAATTCCCGATGCATTCATACTTGTAGCCATTGATCATTTTACTTGCTTTCTAGGTTAGTTTACATTTCCGCATTTAGATATAAAACATTTTCAAAAACCAAATTCTTATTGTTTGGCATTACGTGATAAGTGATAATTTTCTTACATTCCTAATCGCCTACATATTGTTCTCGGTGGGATTCGACCCCGACTCATAGTTGGGTAAATTATATTGCATGCGACAGTGTCCATTTACTTTTTAGTAGTGGATTTGGACGTCACCACCTGACCATGACGAAGCTTGGTCCAGGTTTCCTTTGATTCGAGTTCTATGGCCACCTCCGGCCTTGCTCTGGCATGCCATGGCTGTTCGAGCCTGATTTTGACTTCTCTAGCTTAGATCAGTGACTTTTCCAAGCCTTTCTCACTACTGGGGTTCTTCTGAAACCCTAACCCATCGAGGTTTTTCCGATTCTTTTAGATCCGTTGTATATTTGTGTTTTCTCTAAGCTCTTAAGCATTTTTCTCAAAGTTCTTTCAAGACTACACCTTCCGAGCCTTCATCTTTTCCGATATAGGGTTTCGTCAAGTTGTCCTTTAAAATGTCTCTGTGTTTCTTCTACTGCATTTGTTATGTGTTTCTTCTACTGTATTTCCTAGTGTTCTTCTACTGTATTTCCTATGTTGTTCCTTCTACTGAATTTCCTATGGTATTTCTTCTACTGTGTTTCTTCTATCTGTTCTTCTATTATGCTACTGTATTTCTTGTGTCGTTACTGCTACTGTATTTCTTATGTATTGTCTCCTACTGTATTTTTATGTTGTTTCTCCTACTTTGATTCTTATACTGAAAGATGCATGTTAAAAGTCTCAATTTCTTTCTAAGATTTCGAAAGTTATTTCGTCAGTATTTTTTGCCTTGATTACTTGCCCTTTCATCTCTACGCTCGATTGATGGCAAAAACCCTAAAATTTGGGGTTTCATTCGGGTATTGAGACCATTGGCTACGTGATTTGCTTGTGCTTCATCTCTGAACTTGCTTGATTTTCTGGACCTATTCGAGTTCCTAGAGTTGTTTCATCTACTGCTTCATTAAGTCTCAAAACCATTGCTTTAACTTTGCTTCTTCATGTGATTCTGGCTTTTGCTAAACTCTATAAGACCTTTACTTGACCCCTTTTTCGCATGCTATTTGACACTCTCTCTTCTCCGTTGCCGAATTACCATATTCCTATGGTCTACTCCTTACTTGTTTTGCAATTGCATGACACTTTCACTTTGTCCTAAATTCGGCCTCATATGCTTGTTACTTGTGTACTCTTTATATGTGCTGAACTTCCCTTCTAAGTGGCTTTCAATTGTGATTGATTTCAAACTTCCTTTGTATAAGGTTGATTGATTTCTTTCCATGTTTGCTGACTTCCCTGTTACTCGATTTGAGTTAAAGGTTTTCCTTAGTTTTTTCTGACTTGGTTCATCCATGGACCAGTAAATCTCCGATCCTTGATTTACTGGCTACTAATTGATTTTTCTTGCCTTATTTATGCAACCGCGTATTTCAAAATTCTGCCCTTAAGTAACTTTTATGTATTTACCCCTAATTGCATGCTTTGTACAAGATATTTATTTGATTTCTTCCCTTAAATAACTTTTACCGTTTGAATCTGAGTTCCTTAATTAAAGGAAGTCTTGTGTGATTGATTCTTAATTGATATTCAGTTCCTTAACTGTTTTCTTACCTTATTTCTGCCTGGTTTTACACTATAAATGCACGACTCTTTCATTAACGCAAAAACACATTCACAGTCTTTCTGAACTCACACTTATACACAATAGTATTCTCTCTTCTTGTCTGAACTGTGGCCTGTTTACAAGACCTACTGCTTTTCTCTATTTGTTTCTTTGAAATGGTATGTCCTGATTTAAGATTTAAGCACCACAACAATATGTTTATTTACTGCTTTTATATCCATGTCTACTTACTGTTTCTATATAGTTCAACACTCGAATTAGCATGCTGATTTCTTTCTGCCTGTTTCCATTATGAATCCCTATTCCCCACCCCCTTGGGATCCTAGCCTCTATTAATGTGTGTTTGGACAAGCTTATGGTATGCTAGCATTCTCCATTGCTGGGCATGCCCACAGCCTGCCCTTTGCCTCTTTCAATTTCCCTATCCCCCCTGAACCCCTTATGTGTACTTATTTCCCTCTCCTTTTCCCCTATTCCCTCTCAGAATTCTGCTTCTGCACTTGCACTCTCTCTTAGTCTCTTAAGTTCTTCCCCCCTCTTGTGAGCCTTGCCTTGGGACCTTGAGCTCCCTCTGAACTTGGACACTTGAGGGCTAGCCTTTCCACACTGCAGTTGTCCTAATCTGATAATGCATTTGGGTGTGAGCATTGCCCGGAGTTCCCTTTGAGGCTCTTAGGGAACTTTGACACATCCAAATGGGAGAAAGGCTTTGGATCATGATCTCTTGGAGTTGGTTTACCTCATATTTCAGACATGAAGTCTGAATCAGGCTCTCCTTGGTTGTACTTTTTAATTTATGATGTATTCTTTTACTTTATTTTGGGTTGTAATAATTTGTAATAAACTCTTGGGATGGCTAGTGAAAATGGGTAGATAATTATATATGCAAAGGGTAGATATCATGCCTATAGGTATTTCTGAATCCTGCATTTCTCGCATAGATATCATGCCTATAGGTATTTCTGAAATCTGTATTCTCTCATATAGATACCATGTCTATAGGTATTTCTGAATTCTGCATTTCTCACATAGATGCCCTGTTTATAATTCTGCATTCTCTCATATAGATACCACGTCCATAAATATCCGGAAATCTAAATTCTGCATATGCATATAGAAAATATGCCTATAGGTTCTTCTGAATCTTGTATATCCATTCTTCATCTAGCAATCATGTTCATTGGTCTTAAACAATCAACTGCAATCAGATATCATGTTCATAGGCATTAATTGAAATTCAGCATCTAGATATCATGTCTATAAGGTTTCTGCATTTTCACCATGTCTATAAAAGGGTTAAAATCAACAACGCATAGAAAGCATGTCCATAGGAGCTATTAATCGAATTTGAATCGCTCCATTCACGTATAAGGCTAAAACCAGTAATAACGATGTATCATCATTTACAGGGCTCATAACCTTCGTAAAAACTTGCCTTCTTTAACAATCTGACCACCTTTCTTAATTAGTATGTACTCAGTTTATCTCATTGCTTTCTGAATTCAGTAGTCGCCATGTCTATAGGAGCCTTGTCCCACTTAGGCAAGCCTTAGGATAAAGTTTAAGTTAAATCAATTATGTAAATAACTACAACCAGCAGGCAACCATGAGTCAGGCTTCCTATCTGAATTATGTAATAAATCAGTCCGCCTCGACCTTTAAGTTCTTAATCAGACCCTAAACAGTATGTGTAAGTCATGCTAAATTATGTGTTTCTTTGTGTAAAGGAGGTATATTTGAGCCTTTTTTGTTGGTTATGTGCTTTCCCCAACTTGCTATACATGTTTTTGTATGTCGCCTTAGAATTTTGCCTTTGAAACTACAAATAAGCCTAATATCCCTCCCCTATAGGATTAGTAGTCTTAAATGCCTCCGAGACTGATAGGATTGGGACGGGTAATAGCATGCAATAAGTAAACGAAACCATTTTGCGCTTCAATACCTTAACGGGGTGGGAAAGGGTAGATATGCATATGATGACCACGCGATAATGCCACACGTAGCCCCTCATTGAGGAGTGGCATTGTGTGGGGTGATCCATATTGTTAATAAACCTAGGACCCCCTTTCCCTTCTTTCTTATTGCTTTTAAAAGAATTTCAAACTCTTTCTTTTTTAAGGAAAAAATGAGCTTTCTTTTAGTTCTTTCAACTTTATTTGTTTGTAAACCCTTATGTGAAAATCCCCTCCTAGTTGAACTTTTATTCATCTACGTGTTATTTGCATCTAGATTCACAATAATGGTCTGGCCGGGAACCACACTAGTGGATTCTGAGGGGTGCTTAACACCTTCCCCTTAGGATAATTTCAAGGCCTTACCCTATCTCTGGTTACTCAAATCAAACCCTTCTTAGTGTCCTAATGCACTTTAATCATTAGGTGGCGACTCTTCAATTCAAACCCAATTCCTGAAAGCGAATGAGTTGTCCTCCCAAAAGTCCTAAACCCGATTTCGCGAGAAAAAGGAGGCGCGACACCTAGTGATCTGATACCAGCTTGTCACGACCCTGATTCCAACCGTCAGGACCGTGATGGCACCTAACATTTCACTTGTTAGGCAAGCCAACGTTAGAGAATCATTAGACCAATTCTTGATCATTTCAGTGATTAACAGTAAATAAACTATAACGAGTTAAAGAGGAAATCAAAAATTTGTAATAGTCTTGATGTTTATACACAACTACCCAGAATCTGGAGTCACAATTCATGAACATTCTAGGATTTAGCTACACGTAAACGTCTGAAAGAAATACCACTATCTTTGAAACAAAAGAAAAAAATAAAAAGGGGTGTATGGAAGGGGAAGTCAGGGCCTGCGGACGCCAAAAGGACTATCTTGGGTCTTCGAGCAGATGATGCCAACAGCAAAACTCAGGGTCAACTTGGTCCAGTACCAAAATCTGCACATAAGTGCAGTGTAGTATCAGTACAACCGATCCCAAGTACTGGTAAATATTGAGCCTAAACTCGACAAAGTAGTGACGAGGCTAAGACAAGACACGTACATAAACCTGTGCAGTTAAACAATATACGAGCATAATAACAACTAATAAAGCTGAACATGTAATAACGGGAGGGGAAACATGCTGAGGGGAGTACAAGTTAATGGAAATGGTAATAGTAAAGAAACCATAGCAAACAACATGCTTTGAACCAATGGAAATATTAAACATAGTAAAGACAAGTGCACGACATCACCCTTTATGCTTTTACTCTCATCCTCACCATAATAAGTAAAAGAAACGATACGACATTACCCTTCGTGCTTTTACTCTCATCCATACCATAATAAATAAAAGGAACGGCACGGCATCACCCTTCGTGCTTTTACTCTCACCTTACCATATTAAATAAAAGGAACGGCACGGCATCACCCATCGTGCTTTCACTCTCATCCTTACCATAATAAACAAAAGGAATAGCACGACATCACCCTTCGTGCTTTTACTCTCATCCTCACTATAATAAATAGTAGAAACGGCACGACATCACCCTTCGTTCATTAATAGGCTCCCTCACCAAGACTAAGAACAATAACAACAGGGAGATAGAATTATCAATAACAAGTCTCACTTCAACATTTAGTTACAATGTCAACCTCAACTTTGCGTCAATTCGGACAAAACCCGATTACCCATTCACCCCCGATCCCGGATATACAATTGGTTTTGGAATCCGACCTTAATTTGAGGTCTAAATCCCCAATTTATCAAATCCCTAGTTCCTAACCAAAAATTCCCAATTCCACCGTTAAAATCTTAAATTTTCAAAACAAAAAACCCTCAGAGCGTCTTTTGTGCGTGGGTTTTTGAAGAAATAGTCTTTGGAAAATTGCTTAGAGGGTTTTTTTGTTTTGAAAATTTTGAGAAATGAGCAAATCCTGTCTAGTTAGGTTTTTACACAACTGCAGATTTCTCAAATGCGACCAGGCTTCGTAAATACGAAGACCGCAATTGCGAGAAAAACTTTGCAAATGCGAAGTCTCCCCAGCTCTGCCACCTTCGCAAATGCGAACAATTGTTCGCATTTGCGACCTGAAATGATCGCAATTGTGATGATGAGCTTCGCAAATGCGAAGGTCCCCTCCCAGCCCAACTGCTCGCAAATGCGAAGCTTCTTCGTAAATGCGAGGCTCGCATTTGTGAGCCAGACCTCTGCAGACCTAAAGTACACCAGCAAGAGTTCTTAGGTTCCATTCACTCCGTAGCCTATCCGAAACTCACCCAAGCCCTCAGGGCTACAAACCAAACATGCACACAAGTCATAAAATATTATATGAGCTTGCTCGCGCAATCAGATCGCCAAAATAACACCTAGAACTACGAATTTAGCATCAAAATAAATGAAATTCTCAAGAACACTTTAAAATTTCTATTTTCACTACCGGACGTCTGAATCATGTCAAACTAACTCTGTTTCTCACCAAACATCACATACAAGTCTTATGTATTATAATGAACCTGTACCCTGAAAGCTGTTGCATGTTGACACAATAGTATATATTTTCAACTACACAGAAACAGTCGGAATGTAGTTGGAAAATTGAATTTTTCGATTATTTTTCGACTATTTTAGTAGTCAGGAAACGGTGTTTTCCTGGCAGAGAAATATAGCATGAGATCATAATTGTTTCATACTTATTTTGGGGAGAAAAAACAAAACAAAACAAGAAGAAGCAATTTGAATAATTCAAGAAATGAGGTTACATTAAATTTGTCATGGCAAAGCTTTTGAATATTTTTGGTGGCAATTTTCTTCACAACCTTGTTTTTGTATCCAACATTCACCTGATGGTGATTTTGCGTAACAACACCAGCAAAATGGTGCACCTACACATTTTCTCTCCAAGCAAATATCAAGATTTATCTTCTCTCCTCCAAGGACTTTGCGACTTGTATCCACGGGCGGCGCAATTGTCCTAGTCACAGGTTCGGCAGAACTCAATAGCTTTGACCCAAACCCTATATTTGTTCAGAACCGATAACTAAAAATCATGTTTATATCCCAATCAACCCTTTGGACTAATGCCCTTTCAATGACTTTTCACAAGAGAAACGAGAGATTTAAAGAATTATAATATATCAAGAGTCATTATATGCAAATCATTAATGTCATTGTGCTAGACTAATGTACAACTTTTGAAGAACTTTATTTAAGTAAAAGTTTAACTTTTATATGCACCAAAAAAGACTTCAGGTTGCCTAAAGATAACTAGCTAACTATTAATTTGTGAAATTAGCAACCTAATAAGTTAATTTACCCTAGATAGATTTCAAATGTCACTAGAAAATGGTACAATATAACATGAAATTGAAAAAGATGCTAATAGCGTTGATGAAAATAAGATGGACATATAGATAATTAAAAATTCACTACTAAAAAGATCAGGAATTAGTGACGAATAAATTCTGTAGCTAAACAGCAAAATTCATCTCTAATCCTACTTAGCGATAGATTATCAAAATATTTTATTTTCTACGAGCAATTTAGCAACAGATAAATGACAAAGTTCGTAGATAATTTCAGTTTTTAACAGTGATTCTGGGGGCTATGAAGAGCCCAAGCCACATTTACCTTCAGTATCTTTTGAAAATATAAGAAGAACAAAAGAGAAAAGAACCAAGGGTGTGTTTGGCATGAAGAAAAATATTTTTCGAAAATTGTTTTTCAATTTTCTCATATTTGATTGACTTAAATGTTTTGGAAAATATTTTCCTTATCAACTCATTTTCCTCCATTTGGAGGAAAATGTTTTTCTTATCAAGAGAAGGGAAAACATTTTCCAAAACTCCCTCTCAACCTTCTCTTACCGTACCCCGCTCTCTCCAAAAAAGTCTTTTTTTTTTTTTTTTTTTTTAAATTTCAGTTGTTCTGTTACCATCTACCTTACTATCCCTCCGCCTCCCACCCCTCTCCCGCAAAAAAATTATTTTCTTTTTACCTTTTTTTTTTTGCAATTTTAATTTATTGGTTTTTTTTTTATTTTTTCGTACTAAACCCCCCCCCCCCCCCTCCCGTACGACGAATTTTTTTTTTACTTCTTTTTTTTTTTAATTTCAAATTTCTGTTTTTTCATTTTTCTGCCCTCCCCCACCCCCACCCCCCTGTCCGCCTCCCCCGAAAAAAATATTTTTTTAAATATATTTTTTAGTTTTAGTTTTTTTATTTATCGTGTTTAAAGGTTCAAAATTTTACAAGTTCCAAAGTTATGAGTTCGGAGGTTTATGTGTTTGGGAGTTTACGGGTTTAGAAATTATAATGTTTATGGGTTCAAAATTTTGCGGTTTCGAAAGTTTAGAGGTTGGAGAGTTTACGGAATTTGTGAGTTCAGAAGGTTGTCGGTTTGAAAGTTTATGGCTTCATGTTTATTATATCTAAATTATTTATGAATACTCTTGAGAAGTCATTTTCCTTAATTTGCATACCAAACATCGAAAAATGAATAAGATTACTATCTGTTTTCAAGAAAACATTTTCCACGGAAATGGAAAATATTTTCCATAAAAAACATGTTCCGTTATACCAAACACACCCCAAATCTGAAAATTTCAACTAACGTATCTACATGAGTTAGAACTCATTGCTTAAATAGTAGTACACTTCTTTTATTTATTTTTATTTTCCCTAAAAAATCGGGAAGAAACTTTATGCAGATATTGTTTAAGAGTTAAAAGAAGTTATTTACATTAGAGTTACATATATATCAAAATGTGACTTTACCAAGCAAAATTTAAATGAGTTTTCCTGCTCAATGTTAAAGTGATAGGAGAATTTGACTAATATAGCCATAGTTAACTTTGGGTATTCCATTAATTTGTGTTGAGCTTATGTTTTACTCCGTAATACTAATTTTTCTTATGGTTTACGATATTATGTTTATCTTTTTTGTTTTAATTTTTTATAATATTTTTTAAATATATTTATTATTAATTTTAAAAATTATGAAATGACTAATTTAATATTTCTTTATATAGCTTTGTATATTTTCTTTTCTTAGCTTTAGTGATTTTACAACGGTGCCACAAATTAGCAAGCTGATTCTAAGTAATTGTTGCTGTTCATTGGATTTTGGAGGAACTACTTCGTTTATCATTGGTTAATCTCACTTAAAACTATTTTGTGGCCTAAATTAATTAAACTATTTAACAATTTTATTTTTATCGGTCTTAAGCGTCGCGCTTCTACATCTGTTTCTTAGCATTAAGCAGAAATGATCTGCATTTTAGAAATATCTCCTGTATTTTGCTTACCGATATTCTATACTCCCTCTGTGTCGATAATGTAATTTTTTTCCCTTTTCTTTTGGTCCAAAATAAGTTTCCTTTTATATAGTCAAGAAAAAATTAATTTTATTTTTCCAAAATTTGCCCTTATTTACATATCTCAACGTGTCAAGGTAACAATATGCAAATTTTTATTAAGGGTAATTTAGTGAATACATATATTTTTCTCTAGGAGTTTGTAGCTTTTTAAGAAGTGTGCCAAATAGCAAAAAGTCACTTATTATGAACCGGAAGAAGTGTATGTTTATTTTTACTAATATCTAGGAAAAATGACCATAAACCAAATCTCCCTCAAATATTTATTCAAAAAAATAATTAATTAACCTAATAACATGTCACTCAACAACGTATATATATATATATATATATATATATATATATATATATATATATATATATGTGTGTGTGTGTGTGGGTGGGGGGGGG
>NC_031999.1:56944228-57057709 GCF_001879085.1 Nicotiana attenuata | reverse complement strand
TATTTTATGTGTGTTACCATCCATAAATACTAATTAGAACAGGAAAATAGTAACTAAACCGTAAATCCAATCACCTATTTTTGTAAAGATCCCTATTGAAAATTTCTTAAAGTGTAACCAAGCCAAAAGAAGTTAGAAAAAGAAGGTACCTTTGATTAAAGAATTATTGGGAGAATTATGCGAGCATTCTTTTCCACAGGATATGTAACATCCAGGATTTTGAAAACATGCACGAATATAATCCCTAAAACATTTTTGATCCAAATCACATGATACTTGTGAAGTACAAATCAACATTAGCAATATTAGCATTGCCATCAATTGAATAATATTGGCCTCAATTTTCTGTCCCATTTTTTACTGAATTGTTTGTTCTCAGTTTATATTTTTGTGGTTTGATATGATGGTTCTGCTTATATATATAGATAGATTATTGATATTGCTAATCTTGTATAATATTACTGCTATCCTATAATGTGGAATTTAAAGAATATATTTAAATAGTTGCCATATTTGTAACAGCAAATCTGTTCTATTTATGTTAATATATTAAATGTAGAAGATTGACATACATTTATCTACAAAAAGATAAGATTGAAACGAGTTAATGAGTCTTAATTAACAAACATGCATAATTAGCAAAGGAGGTCAAAGGCAACTATATTAAAAAAGGGCAGTTCGATGCATGAGGTATTCCGTGTTTGCGTAGGATCCGAGGAAAGGCCGTACCCCAAGAGAATGTGACATACACAGCCTACCTTGATATAAATATCACTGACCAACTCCAACGCTCGAACCCTAACCAATTGTTGAATGAATGATAGATATATTGACAACTGTATAAGTTAAGAGATTGGCTGAGTAGTTAGAAGATTAGTTAGGTTGTTAGTATAAAATGTACAGTGCCTTTCCATTAGTTTGTTATGTTAGTTATCAATGTAGCAATGAGTATGTCACGACCCATTTCCAAAATAGATCGTGATGGCGCCTAACACCATTGTTAGGCAAGCCAACGCGGAAACATAATTAAATTCTCATTTTCACCTTTACCAAAATAGGTGCAGAAATTCATTAAGTTAAAATCAAACCAAGAATAAATAGTAATATGTAAGAAATAGTTATACAACTCCCAAAATAATAGTCCACTAACGTGTGTGCCAAGACCTGGTGTCACAAGTAATGGGCGACTAGTAGAATGTACAAAAGAAATAAACTATCCTACTGTCCGGGAAAGATTAGACAGCAAAAATAAAGGAAGACTCCATCAAGCTGCTGAACGGCACAGGAAGGGAGCAGCTCACCGTAGAAGTCTCGAGCTATAAATCAGGGGCGCGCACCAGACTGATAGCCAGATACACCTGCCTCAGATCCTGTACAATTAAGTACAGAAGTGTAGTATGAGTACATAAACAATATGTATCCAGTAAGTAGCCCGTCTGATCTCGAAGAATTAAAGACGAGAGGTCGACTTGTGTCACGACCCCAAACCCGGACCCGGTCGTGATGGCGCCTCTCGTGAAGACAAGGCCAACCAACTATTCCCAATTTGAAGTTAAACAGCTAAACTGCAAGAAAACAGTCTAAAACATAATTTAATAATACTAAGTAGCAGATAATATCATAATAATGCGGAAGTACGACCCAACACAGCCCTAACCGGGGTGTCACTAGTCATAAGCATCTATAAGTCATAACACAAGTCTGCTAAGTCTGTAAACTAGTACAACTGTCTGATACAAGATAGAAATGTTAAAGGAGGAGAAACATGGGACTGCGGACGCCAGACAGCTACCTCGTGTACTTCGAATGTCCGCCTGAAGTTGGAAGAGTCAGCACTCGGGAGCGGAACCAGCTACGCCTGAATCTGCACATAGGGTGCAGGGAGTAAAGTGAGTACTCCAACTCAGTGAGTAACAAATGTAAATAACGATTGAAAGTATGAAAATACGTAAGTCACAAGGCATTCTACAATGAAGCAGTAAAACCATTTAAAAACAGTAAACCAGTTAATAGATAAGTAAAAGTCATTGTTCAACAAATAAGCATATAATTGACAGGCAATTAAGGAAAATAAACATGTAAAGGTTCGCCCCTCGGGTAGTGTATCAACAAAACCGACCCTCGGGCCACATCTCAGAACAATACTAGCCCCTCGGGCTCAACCACATCACAATGGGTACCAGCGCTCACTGGGGATGTGGAGACTCCTTGAGGGGCCCCTTACGGCCCAAGCGCAATATCAAGCCATCTCGTGGCATCACAAACAGGCTCTCGGCCTCATATCAATATCAAGCCACCTCGTGGCACACAAATCTTAGGCCCTCGGCCTCAAATCAATATCAGGGTTTCCTCACAACATAGGCGCTCGGCCTTACTCAGTCAAAATCCTCACAAGCCACTCGGGCAATAGTAAAACAGTATTTCTCAGCCCAAACATCATTTAAAATATCATTAAGTATTAAAACTGAGTAAATATGGGTGAGTATGAAAAGCAGTGGAAAATAACATGACTGAGTTCAAGTACAAAGTCAAAACAATGAGGAAATATCAATAAAAGTCCCCGAAGGGTTCAAATAGTTGGCACGAAGCCCAAATATGGCGTTCAGCACAAATAATGATAATAGCAAATAGATTTCAGTCAAATACGCGGTGAAATCATCAATCGGGACGGACCAAGTCACAATCCCCAATAGTGCACGACCCCACGCTCGTCATCAAGCGTGTGCCTCGCCTCAATATAGCACTACGATGTGCAATCCGGGGTTTCAAACCCTCAGGCCATCATTAACAATCATTACTCACCTCGAACCGGTCAAATCCCTAGCTCGCGATGCCTTTTCCCCTCGAATCGACCTCCATGCGCGTCGAATCTATCCAAAATCAGAACGATAACGTCAAAATAGGCTAAGGGAACAAAGCCCAAGCGAAAACAATCAATAATTGACACAAAACCCGAAATTACCAAAACCCGACCCCCGGGGCCATGTCAGAATTCAATAATTTTTACACCAATAGATTCCTTATCTCCCCACGAGTTCATACATATCAAAAGTTCAGAAATCCGACCTCAAATGGTCCATCAAATCCTCAATCATAGGTCTCCAATACAAAACCCTAGGTTTTTCCTAAATTTCACACTTAATTTCCTTAATTTCTAGCTCTAATCCATGAAATAATAGCATAGGAATGAGTTTCAAGTCCAAATTCCTTACCTGAATGACGTTCCCATGAAATTCCTCTTTCAAATCGCCCAAAAAGCTCCAAAGCCGAAGTCAAAAATGGTGAAATAGCTCAAATTAGCGAAATGAAATAACTTATATGATCTGCCCAGACCTTTTCGTATCTGCGGTACTTCAACTGCATCTGCGGTACCGCATTTGTGGTTAAATCCTCTGCTTCTGCGGAAATCACTAACAGCCCCAAAAATTGCATCTGCATAAGCCATCCGCACCTGCGACTCCGCATGTGCGGTCCCACAACGCATCTGCGGTTCCTGGCGATTCTCAACAATCCGCTTCTGCGGCTCCTTTTCCGCACGTGCGGCGCCGCACCTGCGGTCCCCAATCCGCAGGTGCGAAAACACCAGAAGCAACAAATTAAGCAGCTGCAACACAAATCCAACTTCTCCGTCAACCATCCAAAATTACCCCAAGGCCCCCCGGACCTTAACCAAAAGCAGAAACACATCCTAAAACCTTATTCAAACTTTTTCCAATCATCAAAACACCTCAAACAACATCAAATCACCCAAAACACATCAGATTCAAGCCTAAGTTTCTAAAATCTTCCAAATTTTGCTTTTGATAAAAACCCAACCAAACCACGTGCGAATAACCTGAAATTGTGCACACACATCACAAATGACATAATGAAGCTACTGCAACTCTCAGAATTCCATTCCGACCCCTATATTAAAATCTCGCCTACCAACCAGAAATTGCCAAAATATCAACTTCGCCAATTCAAGCCTAAATCGACTCCAAACCTCCAAAGCCCATTCCGATCATACTCCTAAGTCTCAAATCACCTCCCGAAGCTAACCGAGCCATCGGAACTCACATACGAGCCCTATAACACATAAGTCAACTCCGGTTGACTTCTCCAACTTAAACATCCTCAAAAGAGACTAAGTGTCTCAAACTGCACCCAAAATCATTCCAGATTCTATCCGACCAACCCGATACCACAAAACACGGATAAACAAAGCATAAAGAAGCAGAAATGGGGGAAACGGAATGGTAACTCATGAGACGACTGGCCGGGTCGTCACATCCTCCCAAACTTAAGCAAACGTTCGTCCTCGAATGAGTCAAGAAACATACCTGAAGCCTCAAACAGGTGAGGATATCTGCTCCGTATCTCTCGCTCGGTCTCCCAGGTAGCCTCCTCCACGGGCTGACCTCTCCACTACACCTTCAGTGAAGCTATATCCTTTGACCTCAACTTCCGAACCTGACGACCTAAAATAGCTACTAGCTCCACATCATAGGTCAAATCATCATCCAACTGAACCGTGCTAAAATCCAGAACATGAGACGGATCCCCAATATACTTCCGGAGCATGGACACATGGAATACCGGATGCACACTCGACAAGCTGGGTGGCAAAGCAAGCTCATAAGCCACCTCCCCAATCCTCTGAAGTACCTCAAACAGCCCAATGAACCGCGGACTCAACTTCCCTTTCTTGCCAAATCTTATAACACCCTTCATGGGCGAAACCGTCAACAAAACCTTCTCACCAACCATGTAGGACACATCTCGAACCTTCCTGTCAGCATAACTCTTTTGCCTCGACTGTGCTGTACGGAGCCTCTCCTGAACCACCTTCACCTTCTCCAAGGCATCCTGTACCAAATTTATCCCGAATAGCCTAGCCTTACCGGGCTCGAACCAACCAACTGGAGATCTACACCGCCTCCCATACAAAGCCTCATATGGAGCCATCTGAATACTCGACTGGTAGCTGTTGTTATAAGCAAACTCTGCGAGCGGTAGAAACTAATCCCACGACCCTCCAAAATCAGTGACACAATCACACAACATGTCCTCCAATATATGAATAGTATGCTCGGACTGGCCGTCCGTCTGAGGATGAAAAGTTGTGCTCAACTCAACCTGAGTACCCAACTCTCGCTGCACAGACCTCCAAAACTGCGAGGTAAACTGAGTGCCCCTATCTGAAACGATGGAAATGGGGACACCATGCAACGAACAATCTCCTGGATATAGATCTCTGCCAACCGCTCTGAAGAATAGGTAGTACACACAGAAATAAAGTACGCGGACTTGGTCAGCCGATCCACAATCACCCAAATGGCATCGAACTTTCTCAAAGTCCGTGGAAGTCCAATGACAAAGTCCATAGTGATCCTCTCACACTTCCACTCTGGAATATCCATCCGCTGGAGCAAGCTACCCGGTCTCTGATGCTCATATTTCACCGGCTGATAATTGAGACACCGAGCTACAAATCCCACAATGTCTTTCTTCATTCTTCTCCACCAATAGTGCTGCCTCAAATCCTGATACATCTTCGCGGCACTCGGATGAATGGAATACCGCGACCTATGGGTCTTCTCCAGAATTAACTCCCGAAGCCCATCCACATTGGGCACGCAAATTCGGCCATGCATCCCCAACACCCCATCGTCACTAATGGTCACATCTCTAACATAATCATGCCGAACTCTATCCCTAAGGACAAGCAAATGCAGATCATCATAATGGCGCTCTCTGATGCGATCATATAAAGAAGACCGAGAAACCACACAAGCCAATACCCGACTAGGTTCCAAAATATCTAACCTCACGAACCTATTGGCCAAGGCATGAACATCAAATGCAAGAGGTCTCTCCCCAACTGGAATATACGCCAAACTCCCCATACTCACTGCCTTTCGGCTCAAAGCATCGGCCACCACATTGGCCTTCCCTGGATGGTACAATATAGTGATATCATAATCCTTAAGCAACTCCAACCATCTCCGCTGCCTCAAATTAAGATCCTTTTGTTTCAACAAATGCTGAAGACTGCGATGATCAGTGAACACCTCACAAGATACTCCATACAAGTAATGCCTTCAAATCTTCAACGCGTGAACTATGGCAGCCAACTCCAAATCATGAACGGGGTAGTTCTTTTCATGGGGCTTCCACTGTCGAGAAGCATAAGCAATAACTCTACTCTCCTGCATCAACACACAATGAATCCCAACTCTCGAAGCATCACAATACACGGTATATGAACCTGAAGCTGATGGCAAAGCCATCACTGGAGCTGTGGTCAAGCCTGTCTTGAGCTTCTGAAAGCTCTCCTCACACTCGTCCGACCATACAAATAAAGCACCCTTCTGAGTCAACTTGGCCAAGGCCGAAGCGATAGATGAGAATCCCTGAACAAACCGGCGATAATAGCCTGCCAAACCAAGAAAGCTGCGAATCTCTGTAGCTGAGGACGGTTTGGTCCAACTCTGAACCACCTCTATCTTCTTCGGATCAACCTGAATACCCTCGCTGGACACCACGTGCCCCAAGAAAGCCACTGAACCGAGCCAAAACACACACTTGGAGAACTTTGCATAAAGCTTCTCCTCCCTCAATCTCTGCAACACAACCCTCAAATGCTCCGCGTGCTCCTCCTAACTACACGAATATACCAGAATATCATCAATGAAAACCATGACAAATGAGTCAAGATAAGGCCAGAACACGCTGTTCATCAAATGCATGAACGCTGCTGGGTATTGGTCAGCCCAAAAGACATAACCAGGAACTCATAATGACCATATCTGGTCTTGAAGGCGGTCTTAAGAATATCCGAATCCCTGATCTTCAACTGGTGATAACCTGAACGGATATCAATCTTAGAGATCACTCTCGCTCCCTGAAGCTGGTCGAATAAATCATCAATGCGAGGCAAAGGATACTTGTTCTTAATTGTTACCTTGTTCAATTGCCTATAATCAATGCACATTCTCATAGTGCCATCCTTCTTCTTCACAAACAGAACCGGCGCGCCCCAAGGCGATACACTAGGCCAAATGAACCCCTTATTAAGGAGTTCCTGAAGCTGCTCCTTCAACTCCTTCAACTCCACTGGTGCCATACGATACGACGGAATAGAAATGAGCTGAGTGCCCGGCACCAGGTTAATACCAAAATCAATATCCCTGTCCGATGGCATGCCCGACAGGTCTGCAGGAGATACATCAGGGAAATCCCTCACAACTGGAATATAATCAATACAATGAATCTCAGCTCCGACATCCCTCACAAAGGCTAGATACGAAAGACAACCCTTCCCAACCATACGCTGGGCCTTCAAGAAAGAGATCACCCTACTAGGAACATAATCAGTCACACCTAGCCACTCGAACCGTGGCACACCCGGTATAGCAAATGTGACTGTCTTAGCATGACAGTCCAGAATAGCGCGACACGAAGATAGCCAATCCATGCCCAGAATGACATCAAAATCCACCATACTTAATAATAAAAGATCCACTCGATTCTCTAGACCCCCAATAGTTACCACACACGACCGGTACACACGGTCTACAACAACAATATTGCCCACCCGGGTAGATACATGAACAGGTAAAGCAAGAAACTTACGGGGGGTACTCAAATAACGGGCAAAGTATGATAACACATAAGAAAAGGTGGAACCGAGATCAAATAATACAGAGGCATCTCTGTGGTAGACTGAACAATACCTATAATAACAGCATCAGAAGCAATAGCATCGGGTCTGCCTGGAAGGGCATAGAAATGGGCTTGACCGCCCCCTAATCGACCTCTCCGTCTTGGGCGACCCTGGTTGACTAACCTCTACCCCTAGCTGGCTGGGCGGGTGGTGGTGAAGCAACTGGCGCTGAAGCCGATGACTAACCCCTCTGCTGGGATGAACTAGCAAAACGACGAGGGCACTGCCTCCATATGTGACCCATCTCTCCACACTCATAACAACTCCCAGGTGCTGGAGAAGGGGACTGAAGGAAACTCCTCGCACAAGAGTGACTAACAGATGCACTCGGCATAGAAGAGCCATGTACTGATAGAGCGCGGGATGAACTCTGAGCTTTAAGGGCACTAAGTGATGATTGGCCCTAATGTGAACTGTGAGAACCATGACCCGATGATGCCCCACGATAACCTGGGTGTGCTGGCTGAGCAGGACTAAGTGGAAGGCCTGTGCCGTGCTGTAATTGACCCCTCGAAGGAGCACCACTATAACTACCAGACCCTTGAGGCCTCCCTCTCCTCTCGCTCCTGGAGACGAACAGACTTAAATCTCTCGGGCAATATCCACAACCTCCTCGAATGTAGCACCAGTCACCCTCTCCCTGGTCATGAGAATATGGAGCTAATAAGTAAGACCATCAACAAACCTCCTCATCCTCTCTCTATCTGTCGGAACCAACCAGATGGCATGACGAGCCAACTCGGAGAACCTCAACTCACACTGCGACACGGTCATCTCCCCCTGACGCAACCACTCAAACTGTCTGTGCAGCTCCTCTCTGCGAGACTGCGTCATATACTTCTCTAGAAAGAGAATAGAGAACTGCTGCCAGGTAACCGGTGCTGCACCAACAGGCCTACGCCTCTCAAAATCCTCCCACCAAGTGAAAGCAGGTCCTGAAAACTGATAGGTAGTGAAAGCGACCCCGCTGGTCTCCAGAATACTCGCGGTACGAAGCATCCTTTAACACTTGTCCAAAAATCCCTGGGCATCCTCTCCCTCTGCACCACTGAAGGTCGGAGGCTGAAGCCTACCAAATCTCTCCAACCTACGCTGCTCGTCTTCTGGCATTGCAGGAACAACATAGTCCTGAGTAGCTGGAACCGGCTGGGCTGGATATGCCCCCGTCATCTGAAGTCCCTGCATGACCTACTCAGGTGTGCGAGCGGCGGGAGTCTGACTGCCTCTCCCGGCCTGAGAAGTAGCTGCTGGCTGTAGTGGCAGAAATCGCCTGAGCTAGGCCAGTGCAAACTAATAAGATCTGAGCCAAGGCCTCCTGAAGACCCGATATCAAAATGGGCACCGCTGGTTCCTGAGCTGGTGTTGCTGGAGCGTCCACAGCTGGGACCTGATCCTGAACTGGGGCAGCTGATGGATCTAAAGGTGCTGCCCTCGCTGCTCTGCCTCTACCACGACCACGACCGCGTCCTCGTCTCTGGTGGCCACAACTGGTGGAACTGGTGGTCTACCATCCTGACCGGTAGCATGTGTTCTCACAATCTGTGAGAGAATAGAATTGCAGATTTTTATTACTTGGATCAACAAATTCACACGACAAGAATTTCTAGAATATGAAGTTTTCCCAAAGGTTCTACAGCCTCCCGAGGATAAATACAGACGTGTACGTACCGATCCGCGAGACTATACTAACCCTGCTCATGACTCGTGAGACCTATGTAACCTAGGCTCTGATACCAACTTGTCACGACCCCAAACCCAGACTCGGTCGCGTTGGCGCCTCTCGAGAAAACAAGGCTAGCCAACTATTCCCAATTCGAAGTTAAACAGTTAAACAACAAGAAAATAGTCTAAAACATGATTTAATAATACTAAGTAGCAGATAATATCATAATAATGTAGAAGTACAACCCAACACAGCCCTAACCGAGGTGTCACTAGTCATGAGCATCTATAAGTCATAACACAAGTCTGTAAACTAGTACAACTGTCTGATACAAGATAGAAATGATAAAGGAGGAGAAACACGGGACTGCAGATGCCAGGCAACTACCTCGTGTACTCCGAATGTCCACCTGAAGCTGGAAGAATCAGCACTCGGGAGCGGAACCAGCTATACCTGAATTTGCACATACGGTGCAGGGAGTAAAGTGAGTACTCCAACTCAGTGAGTAACAAATGTAAATAACGACTGAAAGTATGAAAATACGTAAGTCACAAGGCATTCTACAATGAAGCAGTAAAACCATTTAAAAACAGTAAACCAGTTAATAGATAAGTAAAAGTCATTGTTCAACAAATAAGCATATAATTGACAGGCAATTAAGGAAAATAAACATGTAAAGGTTCGCCCCTCGGGTAGTGTATCAACAAAACCGACCCTCGGGCCACATCTCAGAACAATACTAGCCCCTCGGGCTCAACCACATCACAATGGGTACCAGCGCTCACTGGGGATGTAGAGACTCCTTGAGGGGCCCCTTACGGCCCAAGCGCAATATCAAGCCATCTCGTGGCATCACAAACAGGCTCTCGGCCTCATATCAATATCAAGCCACCTCGTGGCACACAAATCTCAGGCCCTCGGCCTCAAATCAATATCAGGGTTTCCTCACAACATAGGCGCTCAGCCTTACTCAGTCAAAATCCTCACAAGCCACTCGGGCAATAGTAAAACAGTATTTCTCAGCCCAAACATCATTTAAAATATCATTTAAGTATTAAAACTGAGTAAATATGGCTGAGTATGAAAAGCAGTGGAAAATAACATGACTGAGTTCAAGTATAAAGTCAAAATAGTAAGGAAATATCAATATAAGTCCCCGAAGGGTTCAAATAGTTGGCACGGAGCCCAAATATGGCGTTCAGCCCAAATAATGATAATAGCAAATAGATTTCAGTCAAATACGCGTTGAAATCATCAATCAGGACGGACAAAATCACAATCCCCAATAGTGCATGACCCAACGCTCGTCATCAAGCGTGTGCCTCGCCTCAATATAGCACTACGATGTGCTATCCGGGGTTTCAAACCCTCGAGCCATCATTTACAATCATTACTCACCTCGAACCGGTCAAATCCCTAGCTCGTGATGCCTTTTCCCTTCGAATAGGCCTCCACGCACGTCGAGTCTATCCAAAATCAGAACAAGGACGTCAAAATATGCTAAGGGAACGAAGCCCAAGCGAAAACAGTCAATAATTGACACAAAACCCGAAATTACCAAAATTCGACCCCCGGACCCATGTCTCAGAATTCAATAATTTTTACACCAATAGATTCCTTATTTCCCCACGAGTTCATACATGTCAAAAGTTTAGAAATCCGACCTCAAATGGTCCATCAAATCCTCAATCATAGGTCTCCAATACTAAACCCTAGGGTTTTCCTAAATTTCACCCTTAATTTCCTTAATTTCTAGCTCTAATCCATGAAATAATAGCATAGGACTGAGTTTCAAGTCCAAATTCCTTACCTCAATGACGTTCCCTCGAAATCCCTCTTTCAAATCGCCCAAAAAGCTCCAAAGCTGAAGTCAAAAATGGTGAAATAGCTCAAATTCGCGAAATGAAATAACTTATATGATCTGCCTAGACCTTTTCGCATCTGCGGTACCGCATTTGCGGTTAAATCCTCCGCTTCTGCGGAAATCACTAACAGGACCAAAACTCGCATCTTCGATAAGCCATCCGCACCTGCGACTCCGCAGGTGCGGTCCCACACCGCATCTGCGGTTCCTGGTGATTCTCAACAATCCGCTTCTGCGGCTCCTCTCCCGCACGTGCGGCACCTTACCTGCGGTCCCCAATCCGCAGGTGCAAAAACACTAGAAGCAGCAAATTCAGCAGCTGCAACACAAATCTAACTTCTCCGTCAACCATCCGAAATCACCCCGAGGCCCCCAGGACCTCAACCAAAAGCACAAACACATCCTAAAACCTTATTCAAACTTGTTCCAATCATCAAAACACCTCAAACAACATCAAATCACCCAAAACACATCGGATTCAAGCCTAAGTTTCTAAAATCTTCCAAATTCCGCTTTTGATCAAAAACCCAACCAAACCATATCCGAATAACCTGAAATTTTGCACACACATCCCAAATGACATAACGAAGCTACTACAACTATTGAAATTCCATTCCGAACCCTATATCAAAATCTCGCCTACCAACCGGAAATTGCCAAAATATCAACTTCGCCAATTCAAGCCTAAATCGACTCCGAACCTCCAAAACTCATTCCGATCACACTCCTAAGTCGCAAATCACCTCCCAAAGCTAACCGAACCACCGGAACTCACATCCGAGCCCTCTAACACATAAGTCAACATCCGGTTGACTTCTCCAACTTAAACTTCCTCAAAAGAGACTGTCTCAAACTGCACCCAAAATCATTCCGGATTTGATCCGACCAAACCGATACCACAAAAACACGGATAAACAAAGCATAAAGAAGCAGAAATGGGGGAAACGAAGCGGTAACTCATGAGACGGCTAGCCGGGTCAATCCTTGACACCTAGGGTTAAATAATATGATAAAGTGTTCTGCTAGGCATGATAGTTAGAAATAATCAACAGTGTGTAGCAAGAGGTGATAAGTCATGTCCTTAACAATTTTACAGTTAACCGTACACATTTAAAGTATTTAGTAGAACAAGTCATGGAAGCTATTCTCTATAGCCTAAGGATCAATAATATATGATTTCTAATTCATTCCATAACAAATTTCGTGGTTAAATCTAACTTTTGTCAAAACCCTAGGTTTTGCTCTAACCCCGTGATTTTACCTTAATTCTAGTGTTTAATCTACCTAAAATACAAGTATTAAACTATGAATAAGTGGGATAAGCTTACCTCAAATTGCTAGGTAGAAATCGTCTCTCAAAAGCTCCCAAAATCGCCAATGGAGGAGTGAAAAGTGTAAAAATATGACTTAGAACCCGTATTAAATGAAGCTCACTGCTTCAGCGATTTCTGCTTCTGCGGTCAGGGGACCGCATCTGCGAGGAAGAGACCGCATCTGCGAAAATGGGCCAAGCGAGCTGGGGCCGCTTCTGTGGTCTTAAAGCCGCTTCTGCGGAGCCGCTTCTGCGGCTTGGGAGCCGCTTCTGCGGCTTAGGAGCCGCTTCTCTGGTTCCCGGCCTGGCCTCCCTTGGCAGCTTCTGCGATGGGAAGACCGCTTCTGCAGTCTCGCACCTGCGGTCAACCAACCGCAGGTGCGGTTATGACAGAAGCAGTTGCTTTAGCACTTCTCCAAAATTTCAACTTCACTCGAGCCTCGTTCGATTGACGCTCAGGGCTCCCGGGCCCTGCCCGAACATACCAACAATTCTGAAATCATGAGACGGACCTAATCGAACCTTCGGAACGCCTGAAACAACGCTAAATCCAAGAATCATCCCCTAAAACCAAATGAATCAAACTTATGAACTTCAAGTTCTTAATTTTCCTCTAACGAGCTGAAACGCACTTAAACTACTCGGGTTGACACCAAATTTTGCGGGCAAGTCTTAAATGTTATATCGGACCTATACCGGGATCCGGAACCAACATACAAGCCCTATACCCATATGATCAATCATTACTTAGTTTCTTTAAATCCTTAAAATTTCAGATTAACAATTTCTAATAAAAATTCATTACTCTGGTTAGGGACCTCGGAATTTGATTCCGGGCATACGCCCAGGTCCCATATTTTCCTATGGACCCTCCGGGACTATCAAATCACGAACCCGGGTCCGTTTGCTCAAAATGTTGACCAAAGTCAAACTTGGCCCTTTTTAGAAAATCCTAAGGAACCAAATGAGCATGTTTCAACCCAAACTTCTTCCAAATCCCGAACAAACCGTCCCTGCAAGTCATAAATTAGCTAAAGCAAGCGCGGAAAGTTTTATTTAAAGGAACGGGGTTCTAAAAGGCAAAACGACCAGTCCGGTTGTTACAGAGTAGCTGCTGCTTTCCTCATTTATTCTTCATCATCTTCTTTTCCTGCTCATTTCTCCATTGCCAATAGCTTCAAATCTAAATTTCATCATGGTATAAGAGCGAGCGTCATTGATCTACACTTCACCACTTTGATTCTAGATTCTTCTTCCTCAATTTTCAGCTGATTTACTTAACTAAGTTGTCTGATTGTATCAACTCCCAAAAGCTAGGTTTCGTTCGATCTTGAGCAACCAGTATTTCTTGTGCAAGTTTGTTTGGGCTTTATTTCCTTGGTAAGGAAAGATGGCGATTAACACTTAAGATAGTGGATCGACTCCAACTAATGCAACTGTAGCTCCGATAATTGACCAGCACCATCCTTTGTTTCTTCAACCTAGTGATACTCCAGGTAGTTCTGTGATGACCCAAAAGGTCATCACTTGCTTTTAAATTAAATTTTTTGTTTCCGAGGCCTTGAAGAACTCATTTATAGTCACCTTGATTTACGTGCGCAGTCCTGGCGCGTAGCTGGAAAGCTTAAATATGAAAATTTGTGGAAAATGATAAAAATTAGCTAATAAATGAATTAATTTGACTTCGGTCAACGTTTTGGGTAAACGGACCCGAACACATGATTTGACGGTCCCGGAGAGTCTGTAGGAAAATACGGGACTTGGGTGTATGCCCGGAATCAAATTTCGAGGTCCCAATCCAGAGAAATGAATTTTTAAAGAAAAATGTTTTATGAAATTGGTTAAAGTATTTTGAAATAAAATTTGATTAGAACATGATGATATCGGGCCCGTATTTTGGTTACGGCGCCCAGTACAGGTCTTATATATGATATAAGCCATTGCTGTGGAATTTGGTGAAAAACGGATGTCATTTGACGTGATTCGGACCTAATTTGCAAAAGTTGAGGTATAACAAGTTTTGAAATATTTTATTGATTATGAAGTTTAAATTCGTTGTTAATGGTGTTATTTTGGCGATTTGATCGCACGGTTAAGTTCATATGATGCTATTGAGTTAGTATGTATGTTTGGTTAGGAGCCCCGAGGGCTCGGGTGTGTTTCGGATGTGTTTCGGAAATTTTTGGACTTAAGAAAAGTTGCAGAAAACAGATGTTAAGGTGTACTGATATTTTCTACTCCGCGTTCGCGGGATGGCCCTCGCGAACGCAATATGTAAATTATGCTGAAGGAATTCCCTTCTACGCGAACGCGCGGCTCAAGTCGTGAATGCGAGGTATTTTGGGGGTTATCCCTATGCGAACGCGGTCCTGGCCACGCGAATGTGAAGGCCAATTGAGCCTTGGGCGGGGGTGGGGCATTTGTCTTACGCGAACGCGACCCATTGGACGTGAACGTGAGGGCTCGAGGAGATTCTTCTCCATGAACATGAGCCCGTTTATCCGAATGCGAGGGTCTACAGGCCCAGTTATTTTAAAGTCTCAAAAATAGAACACTTACGGTGACGAGTATCTAAGCGTTGGTATCGAGCATGACCGTGAGTCTTAAATTGATAGATATTGAGTTCTTAAATGTTGCTACAGATGCGCTAATTGATGATTCTCGATATTGACCAAAGATTTAGCTTATTCTCGTGGATTTTGTTTATGATTAAGTATTGGTACTAATTGACCCGAGTAGGAGTTGAGTTAGGATTGGTTATAGCTGATTCTCCCTTGCCGGGATGTTTGTTTTGATATTGTTGTTCCCTTGCCGAGAAGTTATTATGTTGCTTTTGTTCCATTGCCGGGCTTCCTTGTGATTTTGTGTTGGCTTGTAAATGGGAGCGGGTGGTACGCCTACCACAAGATTTAATGAAATGGGAGCGGGTGGTACGCCTACCACGAGAATTAATGAAATGGGAGCGGGTGGTACGCCTACCACGAGATTTAATGAAATGGGAGCTGGTGGTACGCCTACCACAAGATATGATGAAATGGGAACGGCTGGTACACCTACCACAAGATACGAGAAATGAGATCGGGTTGCACGCCTGCAACAAGATGTGAACCGAAAGTGAAATCTGCCTTTGTTTTCCTTATCTTTGTTGGAAGTTGAATTTTGGTCTCCTTATAATTCTCTTGAGATTCTGTTTTGTCTGTTACTCCCCGAAGCATGTTTCCCTTCCCAGCTTTAATTGTCGCTATATATATATATAACTGCATAGGTTTATCTGGAATCAGGTCCTAGCCTCGTCACTACCTTGCCGGTGTTAGGCCAGGCACTTACCAGCACATGGGGTCGGTTGTGCTGATGCTACACTCTGCACTCTGTGCAGATACTGAGGTAGCACTTGGACAGCAGTAGTAGCTCAGGAGCCACCCTTCAGTCCACAATGATCCCGAGGTAGTCCTGCAGGCGTCCGCAGGCCCGGCGTCTCTTCTATCTCCTATTAAGTTCTGTTATCATTTGTATCCGAGACAGACTGAGTTTCTTTCTTTCAGACATTTGTATGTAGTAATTATAGACAGCTCGTGAATGTTGTGACACCGGATTCTGGGTAGAGACATATGTTGGCTTTTCGTATCGATTTTGGTATTATATTTGTTTATGTCTTCTGCTTAATTTTCGTCTTATGCTATTATATTACTGTTTTTAACCTGTTACTACAAATAGTTAAAAAGTATTAAAAATGAAAAAGGTAAAGATTTCTAAATTTCGTGGCTTGCCTAGCTTCTACGAGTAGGCGCCATCATGACTCCTGAGGGTGGGAAATCCGGGTCGTGACAAGTTGGTTTCAGAGCTCTAGGTTACATAGGTCTCACACTGCATGGACAAGCTTAGTAGAGGCTGAGGGATCGGTATGGAGACGTTTGTATTTTCCCCCCAGAGGCTACAGAGTTAGGAAAACTTCATATTTGTTCTTTCTTGTCGTGCGGTTTGGTTTCTCAATGCTAATTTAATTTCTACTCTATTCTTTCGCAGATGGCGAGAACAAGCGCTTCCTCATCTAGCGATCAACAGCCCGAGCCCCCAGCAGCAGCTCCCACGAGGGGCAGAGGGCGAGGCCGAGGTCGTGCTAGAGGCCGAGGCAGGGGCAGAGCTCAGCCCAGGGCAGGAACACCCGTAGCGGAGCCTCAGGTTGACTTTGATGACGAGGCTCCGGCCCCAGCAGTTCTAGTGGGCCCGGCTCAGGTCCTAGAGGGGTTTATTGCTACCCCAGTTCTTCAGGTTGCTCTGGTTCGTCTAGTGGGCCTTATGGAGAGTGTCACCAGGGCAGGTTTACTTCCTGTAGCACCAGCCGTCTCTCAAGCTGGAGGAGGAGCCAGACTCCTGCTATTCGCACTCCAGAGAAGGTAGCTCCCCAGTTTCAGACTCCAGCAGCTCAGCCAGTTGAAACGGTTCAGCCGGGTGTTGTAGCTCAGACCGACGAAGGTGCAGCCATGTCTGCCGATGCTTTGTGGAGATTGGACAGGTTCACCAAGCTCTTCACTACTACTTTCAGCGGTGCATCTACTGAGGATCCCCAGGATTATCTAGACAGCTACCATGAGGTTCTTCGGAACATAGGGATAGTTGAGACCAACGGGGTTGATTTTGCCACATTTCGCTTGTTTGGATCCGCCAAGAGTTGGTGGAGGGATTATTGCTTAGCTAGACTAGCATGATCGCTAGCCTTGACTTGGGAGCAGTTCACACAGCTATTTCTGGAGAAGTTTCTCCCTATTACACAGCGAGAGACCTATCGGAGGCAGTTCGAGCTCCTCTAGCAGGGATCCATGACTGTCAGCCAGTATGAGACCAGATTCATTTATTTGGCTCGCCATGCTCTTATCATACTTCCCACTGAGAGAGAGAGAGTGAGATGGTTTATTGATGGACTCATTCAGCCGATTCGTCTCCAGATGGCTAGAGATACTAGGAGTGAGATATCCTTCCTGGAGGCGGCCAATGTGGCCCGGAGAGTTGAGATGGTACTATCACAGGGGGGAGGTCATGGGGCAGACAAGAGACCCCATCATTCGGGCAGATTCAGTGGTACCTCGTCTGGAGGTAAAGATTCATATGTTAGAGGCCATCCTCCTAGGCCTTTTCAGTCAACACTCCAGGTTTCTCACGGCGCTTCAGGTGGCCGTGGTCCTCAGATGCAGTATTCTGATCAACAGTCCTAGAGTGCACCACCAGCTCATATCAGTGCACCGCCGCTTTAGAGTTTCCAGGGTCGTCGGCCCTAGCAGCCGAGGGCTTGTTTACTTGTGGAAACACGAGGCACAGTGCTAGGTATTGCCCTCGAGCTTCGAGCAGTTCTCCGCATCAGGGTTCCCGTGCTATGGTTCAGGCACCAGGTGTTCCAAAGTCGCCCAGCCGGCTAGAGGTGGGGGTAGAGGTGCTAGAGGTGGAGGTAGAGGTGCTAGAGGTGGAGCTCAAACCGCTAGTGGTGGAGGCCAGCCAGCAGCAGGCCGTCCCAAAGATGTAGTCCAGGGTGCTAGGGCCCAGCCCCAATGTTATGCTCTCCCAGCCAGGCCCGAGGCTGAGGCTTTAGATGCAGTTATTACAGGTACGATTCTGGTTTGTGATAGAGATGCTTCAGTCTTATTTGATCCAGGGTCTACATACTCGTATGTGTCATCTTATTTTGCACCGTATCTGGTCATGCCTAGTGATTCTATTATGGTTGATCGAGTCCATCATTCTTGTATTGTGGTGATTGGGGGTCTTGAGACTCGTGTAGATTTGTTGCTTCTAGATATGGTCGATTTTGATGTTATATTGGGGATGGACTGGTTATCACCTTACCACGCTATCTTGGACTATCATGCCAAGACCGTGACCTTAGCCTTATCGGGTTCACCTCGTTTAGAGTGGAGAGGGACTCCTGGTCATTCTACCCGCAGTGTTATCTCATATGTGAAGGCTCGGCGTATGATCGAGAAGGGGTGTTTGGCCTATTTGGCATATGTTCGTGATTTTAGTGCTGAGGTTCCCTCTATTGATTCTGTGCCCGTTGTTCGTGAGTTTTCTGAGGTATTCCCTTCAGACCTGCCGGGTATGCCGCCCGACAGGGATATTGACTTTTGCATTGATTTGGCTCCGGGCACTCAGCCCATTTCTATCCCGCCGTATCATATGGCCCTGCCTAAGTTGAAAGAGTTGAAGGAACAGTTGCAAGACTTGCTTGAGAAGGGTTTCATTAGACCCAATGTTTCGCCTTGGGGTGCACCGGTGTTGTTTGTTAAAAAGAAGGATGGGTTAGTGAGAATGTGTATTGATTATCGGCAATTGAACAAGGTTACAATCAAGAATAAGTATCCGCTGCTGAGGATTGATGATTTGTTCGATCAGCTTCAGGGTGCCAAGGTATTTTCAAAGAATGACTTGAGATCTGGCTACCATCAGTTGAGGATTAGGGCATCTGATGTCCCCAAGACAGCTTTCCGCACTCGGTACGGGCATTATGAGTTCTTGGTGATGTCATTCGGGTTGACAAATGCCCCAGCAACTTTTATGGATTTGATGAACCGAGTGTTCATGCCTTATTTGGACTCATTCGTGATAGTCTTCATTGATGATATTTTGATATATTCTCGCAGCTAGGAGGAGCACGAGTAGCATCTCAGAGTGGTTCTTCAGACTCTGAGGGATAATCAGTTATATGCTAAGTTCTTGAAGTGTGAGTTTTGGTTGAGTTCAGTTGCATTTCTGGGTCATGTTGTATCAGCAGAGGGTATTCAGGTTGATCCGAAGAAGATTGAGGCAGTCAAGAACTGGCCTAGACCAGCATCAGCAGAGATTCGGAGTTTCTTGGGATTGGCAGGCTACTATCGTCGGTTTGTGGAGGGGTTTCCATCTATCGCAGCCCCGATGACCAGGTTGACCTAGAAGGGTGCCCACTTCAGATGGTCGGATGAGTGTGAGGCGAGCTTTCAGAAGATCAAG
This sequence comes from Nicotiana attenuata, assembly GCF_001879085.1. Taxonomy (NCBI): domain Eukaryota; kingdom Viridiplantae; phylum Streptophyta; class Magnoliopsida; order Solanales; family Solanaceae; genus Nicotiana; species Nicotiana attenuata. The sequence continues at coordinate 57,038,187 of NC_031999.1, read as the reverse complement.
ATAGCTCTGACTACGGCACCAGTGTTGGTTTTGCCCACAGGTTCAGGGCCTTATACTGTATATTGTGATGCATCTCGTATTGGGCTTGGAGCAGTGTTGATGCAGGATGGAAAGGTCATTGCCTATGCTTCACGGCAGTTGAAGATTCATGAGAAGAACTACCCGGTTCATGATTTGGAGTTGGCAGCCATAGTTCACGCATTGAAGATTTGGAGGCACTATCTGTATGGTGTAGCATGTGAGGTGTTCACGGATCATAAGAGTCTTCAGTATTTGTTCAAGCAAAAGGAGTTGAATTTGAGGCAGAGGAGGTGGTTGGAGTTGTTGAAAGATCATCATATCACCATCTATATCATCCGGGAAAGGCCAATGTGGTGGCCGATGCGTTGAGTAGGAAGTAAGCCAGTATGGGCAGTCTTGCTTATATTCCGGTCGGTGAGAGACCGCTTGCTTTGGACGTTCAGGCATTGGCCAATCAGTTCGTGAGACTGGACGTTTCTGAGCCCAGTCGTGTGTTAGCTCGCACAGTCGCTCGTTCTTCTTTATTGGAGCGTATTCGTGATCGGTAGTATGATGATCCCCATTTGTGTGTCCTTAGAGACACGGTGCAGCACGGAGGTGCCAAGCAGGTTACCATAGATGATGATGGAGTTTTGACATTGCTGGGTCGAGTTTGTGTGTCTAATGTGGATGGGCTCCGAGAGTTGATTTTAGAGGAGGCCCATAGCTCCTGGTACTCTATTCATCCGGGCACCGCGAAGATGTATCAGGATTTACGGTAGCATTATTGGTGGCGGAGAACGAAGAAGGATATCATGGCATATGTAGCTCAGTGTTTGAATTGTCAGCAGGTTAAGTACGAGCATCAGAGGCCTGGTGGTTTATTTCAGAGGATTGAGCTTCCCGAGTGGAAGTCGGAGCGGATCACTATGGATTTCGTTGTTGGGCTCCCGCAGACTCGGAAGAAGTTCGACGCAGTATGGGTCATTGTTGATAGGCTGACTAAGTCAGCATATTTCATTCCTGTGGCAGTCTCCTATTCTTCTGAGAGGTTAGCTGAGATCTAACAGGGAGATTGTTCGGCTTCATGGTGTACCCGCGTCTATCATTTCGGACCGAGGTACGCAGTTTACCTCGCATTTCTGGAGAGCAGTTCAGCGAGAGTTGGGCACACAAGTTGAGTTGAGCACAACATTTCATCCTCAGACGGACGGGCAATCCGAGCGGACTATTCAGAATTTGGAGGATATGCTCCGAGCTTGTGTCATTGACTTCGGAGGCTCGTGGGATCAGTTTCTGCCTTTAGCAGAGTTTGCCTACAACAATAGCTACCAGTCGAGTATCCAGATGGCTCCTTATAAGGCTTTATATGGTAGGCGGTGTCGATCTCCGGTTGGATGGTTTGGGCCGGGAGAGGCTCGGTTATTGGGTACGGATCTGGTTCAGCATGCCTTGGACAAGGTCAGGATCATTTAGGATAGGCTTCGTACAGCTCAGTCCAGGCAAAAGAGTTATGCCGACTGCAAGGTTCGCGATTTGGCTTTTATGGTCGGTGAGCGGGTATTGCTTCGAGTGTTGCCTATGTAGGGCGAGATGAGATTTGGGAAGAAGGGCAAGCTTAGCCCTAGGTTCATTGGTCCGTTTGAGATTCTTGATCGAGTGGGAGAGGTGGCTTATAGACTTGCATTGCCGCCGAGCTTATCAGTCGTGCATCTAGTGTTTCATGTGTCCATGCTTCGGAAGTATCACAAAGATCCATCCCACGTGTTAGATTTCAGCACTGTCCAGTTGGACAAGGACTTGTCTTATGAGGAGGAGCCGGTGGCTATTCTACACCGACAGGTTCGTCAGTTGAGGTCGAAGAGTTTTCCTTCTATTCGTGTTCAGTGGATAGGTCAGCCTGCTGAGGCATCGACTTGGGAGTCCAATTCTGATATGCGGAGCCGTTATCCCCATCTTTTTTCGACTCAGGTACTTCCTTCTTATGTTTGTTCGAGGACGAACGGTTGTTTTAGAGGTGGAGAATGTGATGACCCAAAAGGTCATCACTTGCTCTTAAATTAAATTCTGTGTTTTCGAGGCCTTGAAGACCTCATTTAGAGTCACCTCGATTTGCGTGTGCAGTCCGGGCGCATAGCCGGAAAGCTTAAATATGAAAATCTGTAGAAATTATAAATATGGCTAATAAATGAATAAATTTGACATCGGTCAATGTTTTGGGTAAATGGACCCGAACCCGTGATTTGACGGTCCCGGAGGGTCCATAGGAAAATAAGGGACTTGGGCGTATGTCCGGAATCGAATTCCGAGGTCCCAAGCCCGAGAAATAAATTTTTAAAGAAAATTGTTTTGTGAAATTGTTTATAGTATTTTGAAATGAAATTTGATTAGAACATGATGGTATCGGGCCCATATTTTTGTTCTGGCGCCCGGTACATGTCTTATACATGATTTAAGACGTTGCCGTGGAATTTGGTGAAAAACGGATGTCATTTGACGTGATTCGGACCTAATTTGCAAAGTTGAGGTTTAAGAAGTTTTGAAATATTTCATTGATTTTGAGGTTAAATTCGTTGTTAATGGTGTTATTTTGGCGATTTGATCGCACGGTTAAGTTCATGTGATGTTATTGAGTTAGTACGTATGTTTGGTTAGGAGCCCCGAGGGCTCGGGTGTGTTTCGGATGTGTCTCAGAAAGTTTTGGACTTAAGAAAAGTTGCAGAAAACAGCTGTTCTGATGTACTGATATTTTCTTCATCGCGTTCGCGGGATGGCCCTCGCAAACGCGATGTGTAAATTATGCTGAAGGAATTTCCTTCTACGCGAACGCGTAGCTCAGGTTGCGAATGCGAGGCATTGGGGGGTTATCCCGAACGCGGTCCTGGCCACGCGAACGAGAAGGCTAATTGAGCCTTGGGCGGGGGTGGGGCATTTGTCTTACGCGAACGCGACCCATTAGACGCGAATACGAGGGCTCGAGGAGATTCTTCTCCGCGAACGCGAGCCTGTTTACGCGAATGCAAAGGTCTACATGCCCGACTCATCGCGAACGCGATGAGTCTGTCGTGAACGCGAAGACCATTTTTGCCCAGTTATTTTTAAGTCTCATAAACAGAACACTTACGGTATTTTCATAAAATTTCATAAACCACTTCTTCTCCAAAGCTCTTAGGCGATTTTTGAAGCATTCCCTCACCATAATCTCTTGGGTAAGTAATTTTTAACTTGTTATCTTCCATTTTTATCAACACCCACTAGATTTCTAGGCCTAATACATGAGATTAAGGGTAGAAAATTAGTGATTGGGTAGAGTTAGGCTTTTTGATTAATTGTGATTTAGACCTCGTTTTGGGGTCGAATTCTGGAACAAATTATATATTTGAGCTTGTAGGTGAATGGGGGATCGGATTTTGGTTCGAACCTCGTGTTTTGACCACCCGAGCCTGGGGTCGATTTTTGGATTTTTGGGAAGAATGACTAGAAAGCAATAATTAGGCTTTGGAATTGAATTGTTTTGCATTTATTAATATTAGGAAGTCGATTATGTATAGGTACGATTGATTTGGAGCCGAATTCGAAAGGAAAGGCAGTGTTTGAGGCTAGAGTTGGCCGTGTAAGTTCGAGGTAAGTGTCCGGTCTAACCTTAGCTTGAGGGATTAGGAGTTGTGTCCTATTTGCTAATTGCTTCTTGCCGAGTACGACGTATAGGCATGGTGACGAGTATCTATACGTTGGTGTCGAGACTGACCGTGAGTCTTAAATTGACAGATATTGAGTTCTTAAATGTTGCTACGGATGCTCTAATTGATGATTCTCGGTATTGAGCAAAGATTTAGCTTATTCTCGTGGATTTTATTTATGATTAAGTATTGGTACTAATTGAGCTGAGTAGGAGTTGAGTTAGGATTGGTTATAGCTGATTCTCCCTTGCCGGGATGTTTGTTTTGATATTGTTGTTCCCTTGCCGAGAAGTTATTATGGTTCTTTTGTTCCCTTACCGGGCTTCCTTGTGATTTTGTGTTGGCTTGTAAATGGGAGCGGGTGGTACGCCTACCACAAGATTTAATAAAATAGGAGCGGGTGGTATGCCTACCACGAGAATTAATGAAATAGGAGCGGGTGGTACGCCTACCACGAGATTTAATGAAATGGGAGCGGGTGGTACGCCTACCACAAGATATGATGAAATGGGAACGGGTGGTACGCCTACCACAAGATACGAGAAATGGGATCGGGTTGCACGCCTGCAACAAGATGTGAACCGAAAGTGAAATCTTCCTTTGTTTTCCTTATCCTTGTTGGAAGTTGAATTTTGGTTTCCTTATAATTCTCTTGAGATTCTGTTTTGTCTGTTACTCCCCGAAGCATGTTTCCCTTCCCAGCTTTAATTGCCATTCTACTTTATTTTTCCGTTATACATATATATATATATATATATATATATATATATATATATATATATATATATATATATATATATATATATATATATATATATATATATAAGTAGTAGAATAGAGGTAATGTACAACAACAACAATAATATACACAGTGTGATCCCACAAATGNTATATAAGTAGTCTGGTCCTAGCCTCGGCACTACCTCGCCGGGGTTAGGCCAGACACTTACCAGCACATGGGGTCGGTTGTGCTGATGCTACACTTTGCACTCCGTGCAGATACCGAGGCTACACCGGGACAGCAGTAGTAGCTCTGGAGGCAGCCTTCAGTCCACAGAGATCTCGAGGTAGTCCTGCAGGTGTCCGCAGGCCCGACTTCTCTTCTATCTACTATTATGTTCTGTTATAATTTGTATCCGAGACAGACTGAGTTTCTTTCTTTCAGACATTTGTATGTAGTAATCATAGACAATCCGTGAATGGTGTGACACCGGATTCTGGGTAGAGACATAGGTTGGCTTTTTGTATCGATTTTGGTATTATATTTGTATAAGTCTTCCGCTTAATTTTCATCTTCTGCTGTTATATTACTGTTTATCACCTATTACTACAAGTAGTTAAAAAGTATTAAAAATGAAAAGTGTAAAGATTTGTAAATTTCGTGGCTTGCCTAGCTTCTACGAGTAGGCGCCATCACGACTCTCGAGGCTGGGAAATCTGGGTCGTGACAAGTTCTCTAATTCAGTTAAGCTTACTGGACCTGAGAATTACACTTTCTGAAGTAGTAATATGTGTGTAAGTTTGCTAGGAAAGAGTAAGTTAGGGTTTGTAGATGGAAGGTACCCTAAGGAGAAGTTTCCTCCTATTCTACACGAGTTGTGGGAAAAATGTAATGCTATGGTACTGTCGTGGATTATGAATTCTGTGAGTGTTAAGTTATTGAGTGGCATGGTGTATACCCCAAGAGCTCAAATAGATAGCTACCATTACTCAAGGGATTTTATCTGTCTCTGCATATTTTTCAAAATTGAAAGAGCTATGGGCAAAATTTGATGCCCTTATGCCTTGCCCTGGGTGTGGCTGTGAAGAATCAAAGAAGTATGTTGAACATTTTGAGTATCAAATATTGCTATTATTTTTTGTGGGCCCGAATGAAACATACTCTCAGTCTAGTAATCAAATCTTGAACATGTCACCAAAGCCATCTATAAACAAAGCATATTGTATGATTATCTCGAGGAGAGCAGGAGAGCACTGTCTCAACCCTCACAACTCTCAGAAGTTCATGATGTACATCCTTGTTCAGCAGCAAGGGAGCTAGTTCCTCTAGGACCCTAGTAAACTCAATAACAAAGGTAACATTGGTCACAAGCATATCTATCTAGGAGATGGAATGATTTACAATGGGGCAACATCATTGTTAGCAACAAAGGTAATGCAAGTTTAGGTTACAAGTTTTCTGGTGGAAATAATCATTCAGGATCTAACTACAGGTCTAGAAAGAATAGTTTGCATTATGACTATTGTAACTTTAAAGGACACACTAGAAAAACCTGCTACAAACTAAACGACTATCCACCTGATTTTAAGTCAAAGAAGAAAGTGGCTTTGGGACCGCTAACTTTGCTCAAGGTAATACAAGGACCTATCCCTTTGAAGCCCTTAGTAGTAGCAATACTGGTCAAGTTGGTTCCACTGTCAACTTTTCAGGAACCTCTCAAATGTAATAGGTTAATTTGAGCTTCCAACCAGGCATCCCTCAATTTACTCTAGAACACTATAGTCAGATTTTGTAGCTTCTAGGCAAGCAAACTGAATGCAGTGGATTAGCTGTTGCAGCAGGTATGCCATCCCGTGGTGATATTACTGAAATTCTGACTAATTGGATTGTAAATTTAGGATCTCTAAGTCACATGGTAAAAGATAAAATCTGCTGACTAATGATAAGGCAATCCCTAATGATATAAGGGGAAAAGTACATCTGCCACTAGTAGTGTAGCTCAGATTAGGCACATAGGTTCTGCTTATCTTCTAAAGGATCTTAAGGGTGTCTAATGTGATGCATATACCTGATTTCAAGTACAACCTTCTATTTGTATCCAAGCTAACCAAGGAAATAAAGTGGGTAGTTATGTTCTTCCCTGACTTCTTTGTTTTCTAGGAGCTCTTCATTGGACATGTGACGGTGATTGGTAGAGAAGAAGATATCATGTATATGTTCAACTTTGCACCGGGAGGTTTAGCTGCATCACAAGTTTCTGCAGATGTCAAGGATTGAATCCCCAAGTCCTATACCAGCTGTAAATACAATAAGAACCGGTAAGTCCATAACTGTAGCCTTGTGGCATAAGAGGTTGGGACATGTAACTCTAGAAAGTATGAGAAAACTGGAGTATTTTCACACTATTGAATGTAACACTAAGGACAATCACTGCACTATATGTCCCTTAGCCAAACAAAAAGGTTACAATTTCCTATCATTACTACTATATCTAAGCGTTGTTTTGATACTATTCATAGTGATGTTTGAGATCCTTACAGGGTCCCTACATATGAAGGGGAGAGATATTTTCTAACTTTGGTGGATGATCACTCTAGATATACCTGGCTTTTCTTTTTGCCAACTAAAGTAGGAGTCAGAGTGGTACTTAAATCCTTTTTTGCTATGGTACAAAATGTTCATTCAACTTCAGTCAAGTACTTTAGATCACCTCCCTACTGCTGCCAAACAAGCAGAAAGTGATACCTGCAGAACACACAAACACCCACGGAATCAAGAGAATAGAGGGAGATTATGAACAGCTCAAAGAAATCGCAGTTTACGAACAATTTCGCCAGAGCCGGAGCAAGAGACCGGTGAGGTGTTCTTGAATGCGTAAAAGAATCGCATTGCAATACAAAATTCCTTGGGATTCTAGGGATTTTTTCATTCCTATACACTATTGGAAACTTTATTACCCTAAATGTTCATGTTTAGTAAATTACCCTACCTACACAAGTTTTGTTTACAAAATATATACATTCATACTTAAAAGGCTCCCAATCCATTATTAGTACCTTCAATTAAGGGATTTAGTTACACCCTTTTCTTTTTTTTTCTCCTCTTCTCTTTCCATATTTTTCCTCTGCCTTAAAATACGGTAATCTTCCTATACGACCCAGTTATATACATTACTTATTAGCTCACGGCTTACTCATTTCTTCGAAAATGGATGAGGATCATGTTTTTTACTTATCAGAAATTTGATTATTCAATAATTTGGCATTTATTTAAGACGAGATATACTAGTATTATTTAGTAATAGAAATTCTACTTGTTTTAAAATAACCAAATGTTCTATTCACCCACAGATTTTCTTTTTTCAATTGGCAAGCTAACTTATTACAAGAGTTCTTACGCGAAAGGACACGAACGAGTTGTTACTGTATGTGCTACAATCAAACCCCTCTATGATGATGTTGTATTGGAAATTTTTTAGTTATTATAATAAAGTATTGTTATAAAATAATATATATTAATAAAATAATAAAAAAATTTGTTCCAAAAGAAAGTAAAAAAAAATTGGTGATTTCGAAAATACATTCACAGTTTTATACAACTACAATATAATACCACTTAAATATAATTTTTATACAATATGTCTTTTGTATATTTTGTATCTAATTTATGCATAGTAAAAATAAATTTCATACAACTTATTATATATTATACAGTTTATCTACAACTTATCTACAACTTTGACACATTATTTCTACCCAGTTAAATACAACTACAATGACATACAACTTAAATACAAATTTTATACATATGTCTTTTGTGTATTTTGTATCTGATTTATACATAGTAAAAAAAAATTTCATACAACTAATTATATATTATACAACTTATCTACAATTTTCATACATTATTTCTACTCAGTTATATACAACTACAATATCATACAACTTAAATATAATTTTTATACAATGTTGTTCAACTTTCATACAATAGTTAAATAAATAAAAGAAAAATATATAAACAAAAGAATACAATTTTTCTACAATTTTTGCTGTATAATGTATGTCATGTCTTCTTCTTCTTCTTCTTCTTCGAGTTTCAATCTGAAATTCAGCCAAAACCAAGTCTAATCTTCACCAAAACCCCTCAAAATTGAGATATAAACTCCAAACCATATTCCCAATTATTTGCAAGAACACCCAATCTAAAAAATAATGATTTTTGAAAACCCAAATTCGAATTCAAAGCTTCAAAGCTTTTTAATGGCTGTCAATGGTGGAATTGCTGCTCTTTTCCTTTGCTTTACATTACTGAAATTTGGGATTGAGAGATAGAGAGACGTAGAGAGAATTCTCAATTCTTTGCAACAACATCCAATCCAAACAAACAATGTTTTTTGAAAATCCAAATTCGAATTCAAAACTTCAAAGCTTTTTAATAGTTGTCAATAGTGGAATTGCTGCTCTCTTGTACAAGATACGTGGGGGAGGGGGATGGGATGTGGTGAAAGAAATATAGGGGAGTAGAAGATATGTTAGAGTAATTTTAGGACACTAATTATTATCATTAATTCCCTTAAAATGTACATAAATGGTAATTAGGTACATAAAATCTAATTATAGTAAAACTTGAGTAGGAAAGTGTGACGACCCGGCCAGTCGTCTCATGAGTTACCATTCTGTTTCCCCCATTTTTGCTTCTTTATGCTTCGTTATCCGTGTTTTGTGGTATCGGGTTGGTCGGATCGAGTCCGGAATGATTTTTGATAAGGATTGAGACACTTAGTCTCTTTTAAGGAAGCTTGAGTTGGAAAAGTCAACCGGATGTGGACTTGTGTGTTAGAGGGCTCGGATGTGAATTCCGATGGTTCGATTAGCTTCGGGAGGTGATTTGTGACTTAGGAGCGTGATCAGAATGGGTTTTGGAGGTCCGGTGTAGAACTAGGCTTGAATTGGCGGAGTTAGTATTTTGGCGGTTTCCGTTTGATAGATGAGATTTTGATTCGAGGGTCGGAATGGAATTCCGAGAGTTGGTGTAGCTTCGTTACGTCATTTGGGATGTGTGTGCAAAATTTTAGGTCATTTGGACGTGGTTTGGTTGGGGTTTTGATCGAAAGCGTATTTCGGAAGTTTTTAGAAAACTTAGGCTTGAATTCGATGTGAAATGATGGATTTGGTGTTGTTCGAGGTGTTTTGATGATAGGAACAAGTTTGAATGAGGTTTTAGGATGTGTTGGCACTTTTGGTTGAGGTCCCGGGGGCCTCGGGTGAGTTTCGAATGGTCAATTGGACCATTTTTGGTTGTGAGAAGTTGCATATTTGCTGTTCAGGTGTTGCAGAGATTTCGGCCTTCGTGATCGCGTAGGTGGTGTCGCGATCGCATAGGAGGAATTTGGAAGGCAGGAATTTAAGCCTTCGGGTTCGCGTTTGAGCATCGCGTTCGCATAAAGTTGTGAGATGGTTCTTCGCGTTCGCATGAAGCTTCCAGCGTTCGCGTACAAGGATTTATGGTTCAGAGGTCGTTGCTCTTCGCGTTCGCAGCTGAGGGCTCGCATTCGCGTAGTTTGGAAAAGGGAAGCATCGCGTTCGTAGCTGAGGGCTCGCGTTCGCATAGTTTGGAAAAGGGAAGCATCGCGTTCGCAGTGTGAGGGTCGCGTTCGCATAGAGTGTTTTTGAGGTCTTGGAATTTTGCTCTTTGAGATCGCGAGCTTGGGCCGCGATCGTGATGAAGAGATATCGGAACTGGGCAGAAAGTTTATAAAATATTTCATCCGCGATTTTGAGTCATTTTTCCTCCATAGTTGAGCATTTTGTGAGCTTTTTGAAGGTGATTAAAGAGGGATACAAGGAGAATTGATTGGAGGTAAGATTTTTGAACCTAAAACGTGATTCTATTGTGAAATTAACCTAGAAATTCATGGAACTTAAGCTAAAAATGGAAGAAACTAGGGCTTGGGATTTTGAAATTTGATTTGGGGTTTTGAAGGATCAATTGGGGTCGGAATTGAGAACTTTTGGTATGTATGAACTCGTGGGAAGATAAGGAATCTAATGATGTGAAAATTTCTGAGTTTTGAGAAATGGGCCCGGGGCTCGGGTTTTGGTAATTTCGGGATTTGTGCCCGTTATTGATTGTTTTCGCTTGGGCTTTGTTCCCTTAGCATATTGTGATGTATCCGCTCTGATTTTGGATAGATTCGACGCGCGTGGAGGCCGATTTGAGGGGCAAAGGCGTCGCGAGCAAGAGATTTTGCCGGTTCGAGGTGAGTAATGATTGTAAATGATATTCTAAGGGTTTGAAACCCCGGATTGCACATCGTAGTGCTATATTGAGGTGACTTGCATGCTGGATAGCGAGCGTGGGGTAGAGCACCGTTGGGGATTGTGACTTGGTCCGTCCTGATTGATGAATTTACCGTGTATTTGACTGAAACTTACTTGTTATCATCATGATTTGGGCTGATTGCCATATTTGGGCTTCGTTCCAACTATTTGAACCCTTCGGGGATCATTATCACTATTTTGACTTATTACTTGAACTCAGTCATGTTGATTTCCATTGCTTTACAACTCAGCCATTTTTACTCAGTTTTGAGACCTAAAGATATTTCTAAATGATGTTTTAGGCTGAGAACTACTGTTTTACTAATGCCCGAGGGGCTTGTGATGATATCTGACTGAGTCTGGCCGAGGGCCATACGTGAGGATACACTGAGTGATATGAGGCCGAGGGCCTGAGATACATTTATATAGCACGAGGTGGCTTGAGTGATGTGAGGCCGAGTGCCGAGTGATGGGAGGCTGAGTGCCGAGAGATGATGCCACGAGGTGGCTTGATATAGCGCTTGGGCCGTAAGGGGCCCCTCCGGAGTCTGCACACCCACAGTGAGCGCGGGTACCTATTGTTCTGAGAGTGAGCCCGAGGGGCTGAGAGTGTTCTGAGAGTGAGTCCGAGGGGCTGGTATTGTTCTGAGATATTGCCCGAGGGGCGTACCTTTATGTGTTCATCTTTCATATTTACTTGTCATTTTACTTGTTATACCGTGGTATTTGTGCCCGAGGGGCGGATTTTCGGTGCTTATCGACACTAACTGTTTTGCATTTATTGCGTAACTGTTGAAAAAGTCATTTTCAAAAGAGTTTAAGCTGAGCTAAGAATTCTAAAGATTTCACAGCTTCACTGATTTTCTCAAAGGGTTTTACACTGCTTCTATACAGCATGTTGGTTTGCTTTACGTGATTTCTTACTGCTCAGTTGTTATTTACCTTTATTACTCACTGAGTTGGAGTACTCACTTTACTCCCTGCACCGTGTGTGCAGATGCAGATATTTTTGCACCCGATAGCGGGTTTTGACTGATCGGAGGCAGAGTTATCGGAGTTAGCAAGGTGACTGCCAGCGATCGCAGCACCGCTTTTCTCCCTTTTGTTTATCAGTCCTGTTTCGTATATTTCAGACCTTGTAGTTGTATTTATACTCTAATAGATGCTCGTGACTTCTGACACCCCGGTTTGGGTTGTGTCGGGTTGTACTTCCGCTAATTATTATCATTAAATCATATTTAAACTGCTTATGAACTGTTTAACTATTTTATGAAAATGAATTGGGTTTAGTTGGCTGGCCTTGTCCCCACGAGAGGCATCATCATGACCGGGTCTATGTTTGGATTGTGACAAGTTGGTATCAGAGCCTAGGTTACATAGGTCTGACGAGTCATGAGCAGGTTTAGTAGAGTCTCGCGGATCGGTACGGAGACGTCTGTATTTATCCTTGAAAGGCTGTAGAACCTTTAGGAAAACTTGACATTCTTGAATTCTTATCGTGTGTCCTTAATTCAGTGTGAAAAGTAACTCTTGCAATTCCTTCCACGCGTTCGTATGTGCGCATGAGCGCTCAGTATCAGATGTGCCTTGATGGCTTGTGATTTCCCGATCGAGGGGCGAGATGTGATCTCTGTGAGTTTATGTTGGGCCAGTCTGGAGGACTTGAGGCCGGATCTTTGCCTATGGCTTGAGCACCGAGGTGCTGATTGTGTGAACAAGTGTTTTGAACTTATATGTTCGGTAGTGTCTCTGTTAGTGGAAGTGACAGCTGTGGCTATGTGATGAGTATGTTAGTACTGCGAGGTGTATCCATATGCCTTGGAAGGGACGAGAAGGGTCTGCTGAATGATGGAAGAACTATTAGATGCTTGAAGTCCATCTTGATTCGAGGTATAGCCCGAGTTATGGGCGTGTGAAGAATCTTTCCATGTTCCTAGTTGGGAGTGAAGTAAATTTCATGTTGCGGTATGAGTCCAGACTCAGGAAGATCAAGTGACTGCGTAATGCTTGTGATGGTGGAAGGTATACAGAAATGTCAGTTGGAGGCAAAACAAGTGGGTTATCTCCTGCGGAGTGTTCTAAGGTTGTGTGATCCTTATGTTGTCTATTAGAAGATCTCATTTGCAAGTGAAGAATATGTGTTGAAATATAAATTGGGTCGCCTAGAGAGTGAGCTTGTCTGTTGCGAGGATGAATGCGAGATTTGCAGAAGATTTAAAGTACCAGATGGTCTGTGTATCACGAGCTTATGAAAAATTGAGTTTAATCTCACTATGATATTATGGCAGCAATAGAGTATATGCATTATGAGTTATTAGGTGTGTTTTGATCTATGGCTTCGAGCCAAGTGGGGGAGTTTGCTATTGATTAAGTTGATTGCACGATTAGGTGCAATGTTGGTTCCAGTTTGAGGCGTGTTGGTGAGTCAGTGATCGCTCACGGAGATTGAAGTAGAGGATGGCTCGAGTGAAGGAAAATTTTGACAAGGTTATATGGTGCTTCGTAGGTGTGTGAGAATCACAGGATGTCTTAAGTTGTTGTTGGTAAAGAATGCTCGGTGCATAGAGCAGGAAGATTCTTGGTTGTATTGGGATGAGGTCGTATCCTGCAGTGTGAGTGCTAATAAGGCACATGTGGTTCTGTTCGTTTGATCAGGCTATTTGCAGTGTAAATAGAGTAAATGACTCTCGAGAATGGTTCTAATGTGTTCAAGATTCTACATGTAACAATTGGGTATCTTAAAGTTGTATATGTGATTAGAAACTGAGTCTCCATTGGAAGAGGTCAACACTTGTGGTATCCCTATGTTAATTATGGGATTCTATGTATCAGTACCAGGAAGGTAAAGGCAACAGATTTGGATTCGCAGGAAGTTCATCAGAGTAATGTAGTTTGGAATGTGGTACTGTTGGGAATGATTAAGGAAGTATTTAGCGACCTATGAGCCTTAGACGTTGTGGCTTTATGTTTGGTTCCGTGTGGTAAGTCTGAGTTGAGGAATTGTGGTGCTACAGCAAAAAAGAAATAACAAGTTGAAGATGAATCAGAAGGAAATTTAGATAGAGGAGTAGTTTAGTAGTAGACCGGACCGGTATGGTAAAGATTGTAAGCACGTGATTTTTGCCCTATATTAAATACTCCCGTAAATTCAAGAAAATAAAATTTTCCCATTATTTGCAATTTCGTTGATTTTTGTAGCATTTTTTGTTAATTGTTTGCATTTGTCTACGCATGCTAGCTTTGTTTAAATTATAAAAAAATACAAAAAAAATATGTTGCATTTGCATTTAGGATTTAATTTGGCATTTTGGAATTAATTAGTAATTAGGTGTTTTATAAAAATGGGAAAAATCACAAAAAAATAGTTTATTTTGCACTTTTTATTTTTAATTTGGAATTTCGGTAGTTTTTCCTTAATTTGGTTTTCATTATTTGTGGTGATTGTTATATAGAGTTAGTCAATGTAATTGGATAGCACAATATGATTAGGAATTAATTTAGTTTATTTTTAATTATAATTTGAAAGAAATTAGAAAAAAGAAGTAAAAAGAAAAAACAAAACAAAAGAGTGTTAAGTCAGATTTAGGCCAAATTAATTCGAAGTCAGCAAGCCCAATCGAAATTACCCCAAAATCCGTGCGGTCCAGGCCCAAACACACCCTTAACCCGGTCCAATTTCCCCCACTTACCCAAACGACCCCGTTTAATGCCCCGTCATCACAACCGTTGGATCATCGAGATCCAACGGCCCAGAACTAACCTTTCCCCCGTATATAAGTGTCGGAACCCCACCCCATACCCTCTGAACCCCCCCATCTCATCGTCTCTCTTCTTCAGAGACCAAAGAAACCCTAGGTCGCCGCCCCTATTCTCACCACCTTAAGCCTGGCGGCGCCACCTCCTCTCACCCTCAAATTAACACTCCATGACCACCAAGTCTCCCTTATACCAAATCTCTAACCCTTTACCCTCGAATCTTACCCGAAATCCTCGAATATTAGATCAAATCGGCGGGCCTGTTTGAAGATTTAAGATTGTAATAGACTTTATTCGTGTGTTTTCACATGAGAATACACGATTAAGGTCTATTCCGGTCAAAGAAATAAAAGAGTCCGTCGAAGTTTTCATGTTTGCATTTGTCCAAGTCATAGGTACTGTTCCAGTCTTTCTCTTTTATTTTATTGCATTATTTTTCTTTTTCTTTAACATAGCTTAGATGCATGTTGCTGTTCTGTGTCCTCCCCTCATTTCTTCATGACTTGTTCGCCTTTCGTTCATTTTTCTTTTCTGTTTGACTGATTATGTTTAGGGACAAGTTAGTTTAACTGTATAGTCAATTAGCCCGTTTATTTTTTCTTCCTTTGCTTGGTTTCATTTCAATAGTTTTCTCTTTTGTCCTTTTAAGAAATGTCGATTAGTCTGTTAAAATATGACCATTTGGCCAAGATTGAATTCAAATTGGGAAATTAGAAGGCCCGAGTGGGAAAGGGTATGAATGGCTTTTGAGCCCAGGTTTGTTTCAACCTACTGGGTCAACTGGACCCGTATTTGGTTTGGGGGGGGGGGGGTAAATATTGTCACACCTCCTTTTTTTACACACCACCCCGGAAGGATAGTGTATAAGGGAGTTTTTCCACTTTAAGTGATATTTTCGAAATGAGATTATTTAATGATAAGAGTCGCCACTTGGGATAGGTTTGTTTCTGGTGTCCCAATGTCACCGGTTTATTTTCAATCCCAAATCGAGGAAATTCAACTTTCCATGTGAAGTCTGCGAACCAGAAATTCTGACTAAGGAATTTTGTTAACCCGGGGGAAGGTGTTAGGCACCCCCGGATTCCGTGATTTTAGCACGGTCGCTTAATCTATCATAATTGGCCTATTATCTTATTTTCATACATGTTTTAACCTATAGTGCAATTTTAAATTATTTACCGCTGTTAATTAATTTTATGAAAAATTGAACGTCGTCTAAAACATGTTATGTTTTTGAATTGCATCACATGAAATGCACCCGCAGTCCGAGACATATTTTATTCAACGTTATAGGATTTGGATTTGGGTTGCATGAAATGCACACCCGAGTTTAAGAAGGTAATATTATCATATGACGCGCCTAAAGCAACTAACACATTGATAACATTGCGGGAGGCCATGAAAATTCACTAAATGGCATGTCCCGAGTTCTAAGGATTTTAAAGATATAATTAAAGAGGGCCACGCAATTTGTAATTTTGTTTGGCGCGCGCACCTCAACTTTATTTTTAAGGATGTCCTAATTAATATTCGGAAAGTCCATGAACTAATATTATCTATTATAGCTCAACTCCTATTCTAATTAAAGGGTTTACGTAATTAACATTAAAAGTTGACTAACATCAGAAGTAATTAGGAAGATTTGAGCCCCGAGATCAAGCCCAAACCGAAACAAGGACATATTTCAATCATTGAAAAGGTCCTTAGTTCAAATCTGCCGCCTAGCTTGGAAGGCCCAATGCTCACATTTAAATCATTAAAAAAATATTGATTAGAAAGAAAAAGTGATCCAAGCCTTTTAAAGCTATGGGCCCAAGGATGGGCCCAATTTAAGTTGCTCACGCCTGAAACTGGCCAGGGTGCCATGCGAAATGCCACATGAATTAGGGCACCAATTTTATTGGGCCTGGCCTTGAGCCCAGATGTAGGCTTTATTTATTGAGTACAAACAGGCCCCAATTTTAAGGCATTAAAATTGAAAAGGAGAGAATTCAAGATCGAATCTCTGAACTCACAGGTTGCTGAGTTATTTAACGAAATAAACAAGCCTTCGATAACTGACTCTTTAATTTCGAAACATTAATTAGTAAGCTTTTATGACAAAATATAGACCTGATTCTAATCCTTATATGAAATGAAACCTCATAACTTAACAATTTTGTCAAACACTCATCGAAATTGAAAACCCAACCATAACCAGTATTTATGACTACATAAATTATCCAACCAGATTCCTATAGGACTGATGACCTGCTAATTTATATTGTTATCAACAAATGAATGTGTCAACCCCCACATAATCAAACAAACTCAAAAAAAAATGAAACGAATCAGTACTGCCTAATATTTACAAGTACAAATAACAGCACTGATTGCAGCTTTGTCATAAGCTCTAAATGTTTATAATATGTCATTAATTGACATACCAAACATAGAGCATAAATGAGCTAGTCGAAATAAAATATAGCAATTAAGGATCACATGACAGAGTACTAATAGCGGCCAAAACCAAAACACAAAGTCGAGAATGAATCTACATAGTCAAAGTCCACAGTCCATTCCATCAATACATATATGAAAATACTTTATAGGAATCTCTTATACACACAGTTTCAGGAAAGAGAAGCCTAATCACTATCTATAATTCTACAGCTAAGTATGAGACATAAAATGACAGTAAGATAGCAGGTAGATCAACTTGAATGCACCCTTCATTCAACTCACTTCAAATTTATTACATGTTCAGCAATTTATCCTCAGCTATAAGCTAAGGAAAGTACCTGGAAGAAGGAAATAAGGAAGAAGTAAGAGGCAGCAAGTTCAGCAATAGCAGTACCAGGGACAGCAAAATCAACCCAAAAACGATCACTTAAAATAGGTTTGAATCCACAGCAATGTCAACGAAGTTCAGTAATTGAAGATCCAACCCAAAATGAACCAAACAAACTGAATACCCACACAGATTCAACTCATTTTACCCCTTCAGCTATTCAGGAATAATTTGAGAATGGAGACTTAAAGAATTTTCTGGAATTTCAATGGAACAGTGAAATTTTTTTGTAATTTTAGCTCTTAAAATCTCTAAAATCTGATCTCCCCTATGTATTTTCAGCTCTTTTTTCTGTAGGCTCCCCAATCTCCCTCTTAATTTGCAGGATTTTTTTTTCTCCCCCCCCCCCCTCAATAGCAAGGAAAGGATGCCATTATAGGTAAGAAAATAGGGCAACCTGCAGATTTTATTTTGCACTTTAGCCCCCCCCCCCTCATAATTTCATTTTTTGCCAGTTAGTCCCTCACTTTCTGACTTGCTACCCAAGTTATACTATCCAAAACCAGAAATTAAAATTCAAACCCCATACTAGAAGCTTCTAGGGGCTTCCTATTTCTGTTACTGCAAGATTCTCTAATTAGATTACCCATATTACCCCCCTCCCCCAAGTACCTTGTTTTTACCCTGAAGACCAACCTGGGTCAAACGGGTATGGTTTATAGATCTAATGGGTTCAATGGTTCAACTAAACATGGGCTCTAATTCAAACCAAACGAAGCTTTCTTGGAGTGGGGTCTGAACTAACCTTAGAGCCCAATCAACTAAGACAAACACAAACCAAATCAGGAGTTCAATGCATGTAAAATGAAAACACTTAAACAAACTTAGAAAACTAAAAAAAAACTAAACTAATTGACTAATTAATTATGACAAAACAGGCAGGGAACTAATTGAGCTATTAAACTAAAATGTAATTAAATTAAACTAAGTGACCAAAACAAGAGGTGAAATCAGAGATTTAAACATGCCATTAACAAAACTAAATAAACCAAGAAAATCAGAGAACAACCTTTAAAGGGAAAAAACACCAAGAAAAGAGATTCTGGGTTCAGAACCTTGGCCTAGTCTCAATTGAGATGACCTTTGACCAAAGAAAGAAGAAGAACAAAAGTGAAACACAAATGAACCAAAAGAAAAATGAAAGGGACTCACCGGCTAGGCTCGAAATTGAAACTGGTACTCTGATTCGACCCAAAACAATGTCAAACGTTTGTTCTTGGTGAAGAACAAACGAATGTCATTATTTCGTGCTGAAACAGGCTTGAACAAGCCAGGAAATTCAGGAAAGTGACCTTGCATGCGCAGGTTCAATTTTGAACTCATAAGGCTCGAACCTCGGATTCAATATTCGAGGAGTGTAGGGCATATTCGAGGGTAAAGGGTTACGGATTTGGAAAGAGGGGAGTGAGGGGGTCACGGGGTGTTATTTTGGTGGTGTTTGGAGGTGGCGCCGCCACCGGAGAAAACAAGGGCGGCGCTAGGGTTCTGCCCTTCGATCCAAAATTGGAGAGGTTTCAAAGGGATTTGAGGAAAGTTATGTGGATATCTGGGACGAGGAGGCAGAAAGGAATCGATGGTGTGATTTTGGGTGAATTTGGAGACTTGCAGCCGCCGTAGGCGATTTCCGGCGGTGGCAGACGGCGGAGTTAGGGTTGGTCTCTGATGAGTGTGTGTTGAGAGAAAGAGACGACCGGATAGGGGGTGGGATGACGTTCAGACACTTAAATATTAAAGAACCCTGAGTTCAGGGCCGTTAGATCAATCATCCTAGACGGCTAGGATTAATTTTAGCTAAACGGCGTCGTTTGGTGAGGGGGGATCTGGATCGGATCAGGAGCGGTTTTGGGCCTGGATCAGGGGTAACTTGGGCGGGTACTGGGGTAATTTGATTGGGCTGGAGTGTTAAATCAGAGATTGGCCCAACTTTAGAAACCTTTTCTTTTATTTCTTTTTCTTCTATCTTTTCTTTTCAAAAATTTAAAAATTAAAAATCTGGATTAAATCTTAAAACCTAATTAAACTAATTAAACCTAAATGATGATTAACACAAATAATTAAAACAAATTAAAGGAAAACTAACAAAATTCAAAGCTAAAAATCTATACATAAAATTAAGTCCTAAATGCAAATGCAATATTTTTGTATTTTTTTATTTTTTTATGAATTATCTATATTAAGCAATGCACACAAAATGCAAACACACACAAAAATTATGCAATTAAATCCCAAAAATCAAATAATTAACAGAAAACTCCTAAATCTAAGAATTCTGTAGGAGTAATTCATGCGAGGCCAAAATCACATGCTCACAGCTGCCCCTCTTTGCTCGGAGACACGAAGGGTTTTCAGGCAAAGATAAATGAGCAATTATGAGGGATTTTTGCCCGCTTGGCACTCCATGAGAAGCATTTCTGAAAAATGTCTGACCGAACCTTGCTTCAAAGGTTGCCTACATATCCTTGGCTGTAAAGGAATCAGGTTAGTGTAGTTCTGGAAGTTTTGGTAGCTGGGACTACTGGGAGCTGTGATTTCACTGTTGTTGCTGCTGCTACTGCTACTGCTTGCTGACCTCCTTATTATACCAAAAGGAAAATCAAGGCTAAGCTAGCTATGCCTATCAACTACGAGTTACAAGATTCCTATCTATAAATCTCTTGAAGCTTGATCTTGAGTCTTAACTGATTTTTCTATGGACCTCGATCTGAACCTTGATGCTCGCAACCTGTAGGTGCTGGTTCTTTCCTCAGCATTGGATCAAAGATGCAAAGCTTGTGACTTTGATCAAATTTTGAGCAGTCCGCGTCCTTCTCCATTTCAAACACTTTGAGTTCACTTCTTTTTTGTTTTTTTTTCTTTTTTTCCCTTTATTCTGGATTGAGACTCATTTTTTCGGTCATCTCGAATCATGTGCCTTGAGGTAAAACTTGTTCGGACACCAAAACAAACAAACGAACGAAATTTTTCTGCCCCAGTTTTCACTAGGAAAATTTCGTGAGTTATTTGCAACACAAATCTAAACTACTTTTTCATTGAAAGCAATAAAAATCAAGATTGTGTATCCTTGGGAATGAAGCCTTAAATTGGGAGGATTACCAGGTTATGCTGGAAAATGACCGGGTTATGCTGGAAAAGAAAAAGGTCCTCAGGTTATCCCGGGGAGGTCCATGGGTTATGCCGGGATAAAGGAAAAAGGTCCTTGGGTTATGCCAGGGAGGTCCACGGGTTATGCCGGGATAAAAGAAAAAGGCTCCTTGGGTTATGCCAAGGAGATCCATGGGTTATGCCGGGATTAAAAGAAAAAAGGTCCTTGGGTTATGCCAGAAAAGGTCCATGGGTTATGCCGGGATGAAATAAAAAAAGGTCCTTGGGTTATGCCAGGGAGGTCCACGGGTTATGCCGGGATAAAAAAAAAAAAAAAAGAAGGCTCCTTGGGTTATGCCAGGGAGGTCCACGGGTTATGCCAGGATAAAAGAAAAAGGCTCCTTGGGTTATTGCAGGGAGGTCCACGGGTTATGCCGGGATAAAAGAAAAAGTCTCCTTGGGTTATGCCAGAGAGGTCCACGGGTTATGCCGGGATTGAAAGAAAAAAGGTTCCTTGGGTTATGCTAGGGAGGTCTACGGGTTATGCCGGGATAAAAGAAAAAGCTCCTTGGGTTATGCCATGGAGGTCCACGGGTTATGCCGGGATAAAAGAAAAAAGCTCCTTGGGTTATGCCAGGGAGGTCCACGGTTTATGCCAGGATTGAAAGAAAAAGGCTCCTTGGGTTATGCCAGGGAGGTCCACGGGTTATGCCGGGATTGAAAGAAAAAGGCTCCTTGGGCTATGCCAGGGAGGTCCACGGGTTATGCCGGGATTGAGGAAAAGGTCCTTGGGTTATGCCAGGGAGGTCCGTGGGTTATGCCGGGATAAAAGAAAAAAGGTCCTTGGGTTATGCTAGGGAGGTCCACGAGTTATGCCGGGATTAAAAGAAAAAAGGGTCCTTGGATTATGCCAGGGAGGTCCACGGGTTATGCCGGGATAAGAAAGAAAAAAGCTCCTTGGGTTATGCTAGGGAGGTCCACGGGTTATGCCAGGATAAAAGAAAAAGGGTCCTTGGGTTATGCCAGGGAGGTCCGCGGGTTATGCCGGGATAAGAAAGAAAAAGGCTCCTTGGGTTATGCCAGGGAGGTCCACGGGTTATGCCGGGAGAAAAGGAAAAAGGCTCCTTGGGTTATGCCAGGGAGGTCCACGGGTTATGCCGGGATATCTAGGGAATGGGGCCCTATGCTACCATGATTTTGGATTTTTCTTCCTCCTCTCTTTTTTTTTATATCATCATTCTTCATTTCATTTATAGTAGAAAATGCAAGAAAGAATTTGGGGGAAACTTCCCTTTTTGGTCGGCTCCCTGCTACAAAGCTGTTTTAGCACTTGCGCATTTCTTTTCTTTTTTGGTTGCGCCTACTTCTTGCACGGTTGCTTGAATTGCACCTGTTTCAAATTTTCAAACAAAAAACAATTGTTAGTTTGAAACGGTGGTTGGTTTTGTGGCCTTTATTGTCTCAATTGCTTGACCTTGGCCCAGCTTCTGTTGAGAACCTCTGCTGCTTGCTGGTTTTGAAGATGAATCTCTCTCTCAAACCGAAGGGCTCAACTTTTAAGATTTCATGACAACTCACCCGCCTGGGCTTCGACCCTTTCACTTTATTCTGCCCTTAGGGCCTTTGTCCTTGACTTTCTTTTCCTTTTCAATAACTTTGCCTTCAAAGCACCAACCATCATAGCCAGTCGGGATTGGCTTGAAGCGCCCGCTGAGGCTGGGTACTTTTCTTTGGCTTTTGCTAGGCAGAGCCCTGTAAAGCCAGTCTTGCCACCTTTTCTTTGTATTAGCTTCGGGAACAGAGTTAGACCGAAAGGGATTCAAAGAAAAAGTAAACAGAAGGCATGAAAATGAATTTAAGGAGAAGTGTCCCTTTCGGGAAGAAAAGAAGGACTTATTTGGGGTGCATGCAGGCTTCAAATAGACATGACATGCTTCTTGGACTGGATGCCCGACCCGCACAAACTTTCCCAACTTCTCATAGACTCATTGACCCACATTTCAAAACCAGGGAATCTTGCCAGGACTCTTTCAGTGGTGGGAGATGTCTTCTCTTCGGCCAACGGCGCCCTTTGCGGGTTTTCGCCAATCGACCTCTCTCATTTCTCTTCTCACCGTCGCCCGATAGTGCTCTTTACAAGTTTTCACTAAACGGACTCTCTCATCTTCAATTTCTCTACTCACCGTCACCTTATGGTGCCCGTAGGTTCTCACCGATAAGACTCTCTCATTTTATTTCTCTCAGTTTGATTGCATCAGATTCCAACAATAGTGTTTTCCGATTCCAATGCCTTTGCCAATTGATCAGAAGGACTTGGACAAGGTTTGGGTAAAAAGAATCTGGATGGAATTACAACTTTGGAACCATTCTGGTGGGCTCATTGATGAGCCATTATATCATCTGCCCCAGTTTCACTTTTGGGGGAATTGGGATTTTTGTTTTGGTGTGATTGAACCCCAGAGAGAGGCTGCCTATGTATCCTTTTGGAATCAAGTCAGACGTAGTTCAGGGAAAACATTTTGTTTTTGTTTTTTTTTCTTTCTCTTTTTTTTCATCATTTTTTCATTCATATTTTTTTAATAGTAACTTTCGGGTTCCAAAGAGGGTAATCAAGGAAGAGTAACCGGCTCAAAGGGTTTGCGAAAGATGGATAGTGTTTGGATAGTAAGAATGAAAGCCTTCGTCATCCCAATTGAACAAAGTCATTGCTGCAGAAAGCCAAGACATAGTACCTTTTTACTGCATCCGCATTCACAGCTGCTTCGGGATCATTTCCTTCGATATCGCCCAGATACAATGCTCCTCTCGGCAATATTTTTCTGATGATGTATGGGCCCTTGCAATTAGGAGCAAATTTTTCTTTTGCTTCCTGGTGATGAGGGAGAATGCGCCTTAACACAAGTTGTCCCACTTCAAAATTCCTGGGCCGCACTTTCTTATTATAAGCACGGGCCATTCTTTGTTGGTACAATTGCCCGCGGCAGACCGCAGCCATCCGCTTTTCATCAATTAAGGTTAGCTGTTCCAGGCGGGTCTTAACCCACTCACTATCTTCAATTTTAGCTTCAACAATGATTCGGATGGAAGGGATTTCCACCTCCGCGGGTATCACGGCCTCAATTCCATACACCAAAAGGTATGGGGTTGCTCCTACCGATGTGCGCATCGTAGTGCGATATCCCAGTAATGTGAAAGGCAACTTTTCATGCCATTGCCTGAAGCTCTGAATCATCTTTCTCAAAATCTTCTTGATGTTCTTATTTGCTGCTTCAACAGCACCATTGGCTTTGGGCCGGTAGGGAGTAGAGTTCCTATGCGTTATTTTGAATTGTTTCCCGTCAAATGACTATTCAGGTTTGCAGCATTATCAGTGATGATGGTTACAGGAATACCAAAATGGCAGATAAGATTGGAGTGCACAAAATCTACCATAGCTTTCTTGGTGACCGATTTGAGAGTGATGGCTTCAACCCACTTCGTGAAGTAGTCGATGGCAACCAGTATGAATCTGTGCCCATTTGAGGCTTTCGGCTCGATCGGCCCAATGACATCCATTCCCCAAGTGACAAATGGCCAAGGTGTTGAAATGGGATGTAGTTTTGTGGGAGGTGCATGAATCAAATCACCGTGCACCTGACACTGATGGCACTTCCGGACAAAGCTGAAACAGTCTTTTTCCATAGTTATCCAGTAATAGCCCGCTCAAAGGATTTTCTTTGCTAAAACATACCCGTTCATGTGGGGTCCGCAAACTCCTGCGTGACTTCATGCATGATCCTTCCGGCCTCTTCAGCGTCAACACATCTTAACAAGTTGAGATCCGGGGTCCTTTTGTACAAGACCTCACCACTTAAGAAGAAACCACTTGCATGTCGTCTAATGGTTCTCTTTTGGTCTCCAGTGGCTTGCTCGGGGTATTCTCGCATTTTTAGAAACCTTTTGATATCATGGTACCATGGCTGGGTGTTTGGTTCTGCCTCAACCGTATTACAGTACCCGTGCCTTTCCCTGATTTGGATTTCCAAGGGATCAATGTGGGCATTGCCTGGGTAGGGCAACATCGAGGCCAGAGTGGTGAGTGCGTCAGCTAGTTCATTGTGACAACGAGGGATGTACCTGAACTCTATTTAGTTGAACCGCATACTAAGATCTTCCACATGTTGCCGATAGGGAATAAGTTTAACATCTCGGATTTCCCATTCTCCTTGGGCTTGCCGGATAATCAAATCTAAGTCTCCCATAATCAGCAACTCTTCGACGTCCTTGTCAATCGCCATGTTCATACCCATGATGCAGGCTTCATACTCAGCAGTGTTGTTTGTGCAGAAAAACCGAAGCCTAGCTGTGGCCGGATAATGCTGACCAGTGGGCGAGATCAAGATTGCCCCAATTCCAACACCTTTTGCGTTTACCGCCCCATCAAAGAACATTTTCCAAGCATGGGTGTCTTCAGAGATTGCTTCTATTGAATTTACCTCTTCATCTGGGAAGTAAGTACTCAACGGTTGGTATTCATCATCAACCGGGTTTTCAGCCAAATGATCTGCCAACGCCTGGGCTTTGATTGCCGTGCGAGTGACACATACTATGTCAAATTCCGTTAGCAGAATCTGCCATTTTGCTAATCTCCCTGTGGGCATTGGTTTCTGGAATATGTATTTCAAAGGATCCAACCTGGTTATGAGGTAGGTGGTGTAGGCTTGCAGATAATGTCTCAGCTTCTGAGCGACCCAAGTTAAGGCACAACAGGTTCTCTCCAACAGAGTACACTTAGCTTCATCGCTGGTAAACTTCTTGCTCAGGTAGTAGATCGCCTGTTCTTTCTTCCCGGTTACATCATGTTGTCCGAGGACACAGCCGAAAGAATTTTCCAAGACTATCAGGTACAAGAAAAGAGGCCTCCCTGGCTCTGGTGGGACCAAGACTGGCGGATTTGACAGATATTCCTTGATCTTATCAAAAGCTTCTTGACATTCATCCGTCCACTTGATTGCTGCATCTTTTTTCAACAATTTGAATATGGGCTCACATGTGGATGTCAACTGAGCAATGAACCGGCTGATATAGTTTAATCTGCCCAACAAGCTCATCACATCTTTCTTGGTTCTCGGAGGAGGCAAATCCCGGATAGATTTCATTTTTGTTGGATCTAACTCGATACCTCTCCAGCTGACTATGAAGCCCAAAAGTTTGCCGGATGGGACTCCAAACGCACATTTGGCTGGGTTCAGCTTCAAATCATATTTGCGTAATCACTTCTCAAATCTCGGACATGGTCATCCTGGGTTTTGGACTTGATGATTACGTCATCTACATACACCTCTATCTCTTGATGCATCATATCATGGAAAATTACGGTCATGGCCCTCATGTAGGTCGCCCCAGCATCCTTTAGACCAAATGGCATAACTCGGTAACAGTATGTACCCTAGGGTGTGGTAAAGGCTGTTTCTTCTGCATCTTCTTCATCCATCAACACCTGGTGATATCCTGCGTAACAATCCACGAAGGACTGTATCTCGTGCTTGGCGCAGTTATCAACAAAGATGTGGATGTTGGGCAAAGGGAAGTTGTCTTTGGGACTTGCCTTGTTTAAATCTCTGTAATCCACACACACCCGGGTGTTCCCGTCTTTCTTTGGAACTGGGACTACATTAGCTAGCCATGTGGTGTACCTAACCACTTGGATTACCCCTGCTTTCAACTGTTTCGTGACTTCTTCTTTAATCTTGTCACTGATGTCAGTTTTAAACTTTCTTTGCTTTTGCTGGATTGGAGGGCAATCGGGGTAAGTTGGCAACTTATGAACCACCGGATCAACACTGAGCCCTGGCATGTCGTCATACGACCAAGCAAACACATCTTTAAGCTCAAACAGGAGTTGGATTATTGCATCCCGGGTTTTCTCGTCTGTGTGAATGCTTATCTTGGTTTACCTGGTTTCTTCAGAAGTTCCCAAGTTAACCGGCTCAGTATCATTTAAGTTTGGCTTAGGTTTATTCTCAAATTGTTCCAATTCTCGATTTATTTCCCTAAAAGCCACTTCTTCATCGTATTCCGGTTCTTGGTTCATTATTTCACAGTTAGACAGCGTGTTTGGATCTGGGCATGAAGTCAGCAAGCATGTCATGTCATTTAAAGCCGCATTATTAGAACTGAAAGAAGAAATAAAAGAGAAAAAATAGCAAAATCAGAAAGAATAAAGAAAGATGAACGATGAAATATTGATTTCATTTCTTGGAATTTGAAGATAACAGGGTTTACATTTTGGAAATTAAAAGACAAGAAACTAAAGAAAACATCCGAGTTACACCCTGGAATAACTCGCGATGCAGAAAAAGTGGCAGGACAGGTCTACCAGGACTCCCGCCTGATTGGGAATGGCGTAGCCTTCCAATTCTGCAACTTGGCGTTCGGTCCCATATACAGCACCTCAGCGGTGCTTGAGCCCTCTCTTGGCTGTACCATGTGGGTTTCATATAGTCTCTTCAATCTCTTCGGCCGTAAAGGCCTCATCCTCTTCTTCTTCATTGTATTTTGGCTTGACAAAGGTCTCGTACAAATGTGGCAGTGGTTGCGGAAAAACCCATCCGTCATTCTTTCTGTCGTCAGCCTATTTTATGTCATCTGGAGTAGGTTGGAAGCCTATCCCGAAGAACTTCTCAGTGGTAGGCAGGGTAACTAGTTCAGCTATTCCTTGCAAAGACTTTCCAAGTCCTTTCCCCGGTATGAAACCATGTCGGATCATTTCTTTAGCCACCATAATTGATGCATTGGATAGGAAGGGTTGGGGGCAAGGGTTTCCTTCTTCGTACTGGTCTGCCACCACAACTTCAAAGGCCTGATAAACTATATGCTCGCTCCCTTCTCTTGCTTCGAGACACGGGACTGATGGGTCCCAATAAATTGATTGTTCATCCTCCCCGTGGACCACGATCTCTTGATCCTCATGCTCGAATTTTACCATTTGATGAAGAGTGGAGAGTACAGCCCCTGCTGCGTGGATCCATGGTCTCCCCAAGAGAAAGTTATAGGATGTGTCCATGTCTAGAACTTGGAAAGTCACCTCAAAGTCCACTGGGCCAATGGTCAGAATTAGATCGATCTCTCCAATCGTGTCCCTTTTGATGCCATCGAAGGCTCGTACGCAGACATTGTTGGGACGAATCCTTTTAGTCCCAATTTCCATGCGCTGTAGTGTTGAGAGTGGGCAGATGTCCACCCAGAACCTCTATCCACCATAACCCTTTTCACGTAGTATCCTTCACATTTGAAAGTTAAGTGCAGGGCTTTGTTATGTGCAGCCCCTTCCGGAGGCAAGTCATTTTTGCTGAATGAAATCAGGTTGATAGCGAAAAATCTTTCCGTCATTCTTTCTAATTACTCTACAGAAGTCTCAGCTGGCACGTATGCCTCATTGAGGGTCTTGATTAGTACCTTCTGGTGTTCGGGGGATTTCGTTAACAAAGATAGCAAGGAGAATTGTTCAAGAAACTTTCAAAGCTGGTCAACCACTTCATAATCCGCCATCTTCATTTTTTGAAAGAAAGCTTCTGTCTCTTCGGCACTCACGGGTTTTTTAGCTGGGAAGCGCTTCTTGGTAGCGTTGTTCACTTCTTCCAAATTGGAGTACTTTTCCACGGGTGTTGACATGTGATTTTTGACCCTCCCCGAAACTTTACCCATTTTAGCATGTAAATATTTAGTTTAGGCCTAATATCACCATTTCAACTACTTTTTACTATTTTACTTTATTTTATTACAAGAAAATAAAAAAAATTACGAAAAATAGGTTTATTAATATTTTATAGTCATTTTTAATCTCAAAAAAAAATTACAAAAAATAGTACCCTATCTTTATTTTTATAATCTTGAAAACACAAAAAAATAGTTTTATGTTTTATAGTTTAGTTCAATTAATTAAAATTAGTTTTATATTTTTATATTATAATTGGACATAATTTTAGAAGAAAGAATTAGTTTTAGGTTGGTTTATCCCGTTTTTATAAATCTTATAGTCCATTTTTAGTCTTTGGCCCAAAATACCTAGCCCATAGTTCCTACGTCCATACCCCCAATCTAATCCCTACCCTATATAATACTACCTATACCACAAACACAAGGAGGAATGAGCAAAAGATAATACCTAGACTAATGCCTAAAGCCTAGAGCCTAGGGAAATCGGCGCTGATTTTCAGCAAACAAAAAAGACCCCCACGCCGATCTTGCGGGACTAAAAACACAAATAGCCATTTTTGGGCTTCTTCTACAAAGAAAGAAATCAGCCGAAATTTCCACACCAGATCCCGCTTGGAGTCAGTCGAAACAAGCCAAAACTGTTACTAAAAGCAGTCACATAGCCACTGTAGAAGTCGCCGGTAAGGTTTTTGTTTAACGGTTCCGGCTCCGGTCAGAGGTTGCCGGCCAAGTTTCTGGTTCGTTTCGGTCGATTTTGCTTTCAAGATTCACTCGGAGTTTCAGTTTCCGGCATGTTCGTCCTAACCTTTCTTTTTAATTCGAGTTTCATGAATAAAAGCGGCTGAGGTTTTGTTCCTAACTTTTCTCTGTTGTTTATCTTATATTTAGTGATTAATCTGTTTCTAAGCTTTTATTTATACAAGATCCCATTGTTTGTTATTGTTCTATATGTTTATGTTAAATTCCTCTTAGTACTGAATACTAGTAGCTACGGAGATCTTGAGTTGAGGAGGAAGCATATGTATTAATATGTTTGTTAAGCTTTGAAAAACACTCACGATGTTCATGTTTGTGATTCTGAAAACGTTAGTATTAATTATAAATCAGTTGCTATTGTAGTATTCAATTAGGGATGTTATTATTTAAATGTTAAATACATTACAAAGATTGGCTATTGCGCTATATTTTTTGATGGATTTAATTTAACAAGGGAATTAGCTTTATGTTTTATTTAACAGTTTCGTTATGATTTTATAAAGGAAAAATATTCTATTTGGAAATGAAAATCATTCTATCTTTAGACATCTCTTCTGTTGCATTTTGTTTGATGTAGGCGTGCATATTGATTTCGTTCGCAATAATCTCAACGTAAGAAAAAATAAAATTATAGTTTGCTTTAGGCACGTAGTTAAATCATCACAATTACGGGTACTGCTCCCGTGACGTGATTGTGATAATCAGTTTTAAATAAGAATATCCATAGTTTGCTTTAGTTGAGTACAATCCTTTGAAATTAGAATCGAGGTGCGCCATTTAGCAAATTTCATGGCCCTCGCAAAGTGCAAACGCGTAGTTGCTTTAGGCGCGTGTTTAATAATATTACTTTCCTAAACTCGGGTGCACATTTATGTGACCCAAATCCAAATCCCAACGAAGTCGAAATGTGTCAAAAATCGCGGGTGCATTTATGTGACGCGGTTCGAAACACGTTTTCACGACGTTGCAAATCTCCTTAAAAATAATAATAAAGCGGTTTAAATTTAAAAAGCACATAAGTTAAAACATGTATTAAAATCAGATTTTTAGCCAATTATAATAATTTAAGCGACCGTGCTAGAACCACGGGATCTGGGGGTGCCTAACACCTTCCCTCGGGTCAACAGAATTCCTTATTCAGAATTTCTGGTTCGCAGACTCCAATTGGAAGTCGAAATTTTCCTCGATTTGGGATTTAAATTAAATCGGTGACTTGGGACACCAAAAGCCAATCCTTTCCCAAGTGGTGACTCTAAAAATAAATAAATAATCCCATTTCGAATAATGTCACTTCAAATGGAAAAACTCCCTTATACCTTATCCTTCGGGGTAGGTGTGTAAAAAGGAGGTGTGACAACGGGGTAATTTTCTTGAACCTCTCTGGAGATTTCTTTGCCCTTATATGTCACCACTATTTTATGGTAGTTCTAAGGCACCGCGGTAGGATCTGTCATGGGCCTCTGTGGCGCGCGGCCAATAACCACGGGCTCACTCAGCCTTGTTGGATTAATTGGCCCCCGCACCACATAAGCTCCCTTGGGCACGTACATTTGGGTCGCCTTGTTCAGTTCAAATCTCCTGGGAGGACTCAAAGTCATCTGCTTTTCCTTGCGGCCCCGAGGGACATAGAGAACAGCATCTTTAGCGGGTGCTGCCCCAGTTCCTGCTTCAATTTTCTTCTCTGATTTTGAGTGGGCGGTTTTGTTCTTTTTCTCCCCTTTGTCTTGCTTCGGGGAAGTTTTCGGTTTCCTCTCTACAGCAGCAATGGCGATGATGGCCTTCAATGTCGGGTCAAATTCCTTATCTTCACAGTTCATTTCGATTACCGGCCCGTTGTTGTGGGCCGGCAGTGGGTTGTTGGTCACATGGGGGATATCCTCGTCCCTTAACACTATCTTCCTCTGTTCTATCAAATCCTCCATGGCTCTTTTTAAAGTCCAACAGTTTTCTGTATCATGCCCCTCAGCTCCTGAGTGATAAGCGCATCGGGTGCCCCGTCGGTAGGAGGGTGATTATGGGTTTTGCCTGTTTGGAGGTACGGGCTGCAGCAGACCTATTTGGACAAGCTTTGGAAACAGACTGGAGTAGGATTCACCGATTGGTATAAAATTTGGCCTACTGGGTGGTTCACGAGGATGGAAGTTATTTTGTGGAGGACGGGGGTTGTAGTGGTTTTGGTGAGGAGGTTGGTTTCTAAGAAATGGAGCTTGGTTCCGGTTGGCTTGTTGCTGAGGCCTGAAAAAAGGTTGAGCATTCATGACCGCGTATGGCTGAGGAGCATAGGCCATGTCCTGGTGAGGGTAATAATGCTGAGGGGTTCTTTCTGGGAACATGGATCTGGGAGCACGTGTCTTCTTGCACCTGATGCTGCCATGGATGTTTCTTCTTTCTTCTTGCCCTTTGCTACTCCTCCAGACCCGCCCTGAATGGCTTGGGAGGTTGCTCTAATAGCGGATTGGCTTAGAATTCTGCCTGTTGTCAATCCATTTTCCACCATTTCACTGATTTTGATAGCTTCCGCGAACGGTTTAACCACAGCTGACATCATATTTTGGAAGTAGTCGGCTTCCTGAGCTTGGAGGACACTGTGACCATTTCGACCTCATCCATCAGAGGCTTTACTCTAGATGCTTTCTCACGCCATTTGATTGCGTACTCCCGGAAGCTCTCCGAGGACTTCTTTTTCAAGTTTGCCAATGAGTTTCTGTCTGGAGCAATGTCTATATTGTACTGGAATTGTCTGACAAAGTCTCTAGCAAGGTCATTCCAAATGTGCCAACGAGATATATCTTGATCCATGTACCACTCGGAGGCAATACCAACCAGACTTTCTCCAAAATAGGCAGTGAGTAATTCTTCCTTTCCTCCGGCTCCTCGTAACTGATTGTTGTATTTCTTAAGATGAGCAATAGGATCACCATGTCCATCGTACTTTTCAAACTTTGGAGTTTTGAATCCCAGAGGCAAGTGCACGTGAGGGAACATGCATAGATCAGCATAGGACGCACTTTTCTGCCCACTCAGACCCTGTATGTTCTTGAGGCTCTGCGCCAAGCTTCTCATCCTCCTTGCAATTTCTTCCTGTTCGGGAGTTTTGGAAGTCTTTTCCTGTCCCATAATGAACTCAAATGGAGGTGGCTGAGGATAAGTATAAGTGGGCAACTGAGGAGGCTCCATTTGGAAGGTAGGTGTTTGGAATGTAAAGGCTGAAGGATCAAAAGTGGGCCTAGGCAGTGCAGGTTGTATTGTGGCTGAGCATGGGGGAGCGGTGAATATATTGGAGGCCGCTCCGGACATGAACACCTGGGGGCGAACCTCAGAAAGTGTTCCCACGAAATGAGCTAATATGGTGGGCTGTCCCAGTAAGGTATTTGGATGATTGATTGGAACATTAGAAGTACCCCCTGATCTAGGAAACAGTTCGGGGAATCCCGGGATTGAACTTGGCGGCTCTCTTCCATTCGCCCAAGCATCCCACATTTCCATGACTCGAAGACGTAAGATCCTGTTCTTTTCAGCCGCTGCAGATTCTGAGGTCGGGATGCCCGAGATTGGGCTATCATCTGCGGTGGAAATTGTTGGCAAGGTCATTTCCGAAGACATTCTGATGCCCCCCTTTGATCTAGTAAAGTATGGATGTGAAGCCAGGTTACCACGAAAACCAACCACCGTTCTTATAAAAAACCTGAACTGGATAGTAACAGCAGCAAACGGTTAGTTTTAAACAAATAACAGATAGGTAATCGCACGTTGGGGTATGATGCACCTATACAGTTAAATGTATTTCTACATGTTTTGCAACAGTTGCATGCTTCATCCCGGCTTTACTTATTTTCTCCATTTTTCTTCCTTCCACTTTCACTCTTCCCTTTTCATCTCTCTTTTTGTTTTTCTTTTCTTTTCTTCTCTTGCCCTTTTTCTCTCATTTTTCATTGCCTCCTTTTTTATCACTCTTTTTTTCTTTCTTTTGGTTATGGTCGAATCCTATGGAGATTGCCTACGTATCATGACCCCGCATGAATCAGACCGAGCGTAGTTCTGGAAAAAATAAATGCGAACGGTAAGGAAATAATTTTTTTGGGAATTTTCGATTTTTCATTAATAAAACCTCTATTACAAAAGATGTTAAACTACTCATTTTCTTGGAAAGAAAAACTACAAACAGACTCAAAATAAACCAAAATACAGACTCGATGCTTGAAAAATCAGGAATACATTAAAGCTTCAACTACTGGGGCCCGCGGGGCATCATTCGGCCTCGCTGCGGGCCTATGTGCGAGACCCCCTTGTAGTCGCTCCAAATCACTCATAACTTGGCGGACGAAAGTCATCACTGCAGCAAAAAAGGTGGTACGAGTCATGTCCTCGCACGCTTGGCACTTCATGGTAATGTAGTCAGCGATGGTTCTGATCCTTTCTCTAATCCTGCCTTTTTCCTTAAGCAACCGCCCTATCTGCTGGTTCCGGGCTTCTAACACTTGAGAGTCATGAAAGTGTTGATTTTGCAATTGCTGTATTTCTTCCTCCATTTGAGCCATCAGATTATAACAGTGCTACCTATCAGCTTTGAAATCTTTAGCCTGCTTGGCTGCCTCATCCTCAAGAGTAGTTACCTTTCTTCTTAGGCTAGTGATGGTCCCTTCATAGTTCCTCTTCATTTGTCGCACAAATCGTGCCCGTTCTTCTGCCTTCTTTGTCCATTGTGCCCGGATTTNGTCAGGTACAAGAAAAGAGGCCTCCCTGGCTCTGCTGGGACCAAGACTGGCGGATTTGACAGATATTCCTTGATCTTATCAAAAGCTTCTTGACATTCATCCGTCCACTTGATTGCTGCATCTTTTTTCAACAATTTGAATTTGGACTCACATGTGGATGTCAACTGAGCAATGAACCGGCTGATATAGTTTAATCTGCCCAACAAGCTCATCACATCTTTCTTGGTTCTCGGAGGAGGCAAATCCCAGATAGATTTTATTTTTGTTGGATCTAACTCGATACCTCTCCGGCTGACTATGAAGCCCAAAAGTTTGCCGGATGGGACTCCAAACGCACATTTGGCTGGGTTCAGCTTCAAATCATATTTGCACAATCGCTCGAAGAATTTTCTCAAATCTCGGACATGGTCATCCTGGGTTTTGGACTTGATGATTACGTCGTCTACATACACCTCTATCTCCTGATGCATCATATCATGGAAAATTGCGGTCATGGCCCTCATGTAGGTCGCCCCAGCATTCTTTAGACCAAACGGCATGACTCTGTAACAGTATGTACCCCAGGGTGTGGTAATGGCTGTTTTCTCTGCGTCATCTTCATCCATCAACACCTGGTGATATCCTGCGTAACAATCCACGAAGGACTATATCTCGTGCTTGGCGCAGTTATCAACAAGGATGTGGATGTTGGGCAAAGGGAAGTTGTCCATGGGACTTGCCTTGTTTAAATCTCTGTAATCCACACACACCCGGGTCTTCCCATCTTTCTTTGGAACTGGGACTACATTAGCTAACCATGTGGTGTACCTAACCACTCGGATTACCACTGCTTTCAACTGTTTTGTGACCTCTTCTTTGATCTTGTCACTGATATCAGTTTTAAACTTTCTTTGCTTTTGCTGGACCGGGGGGTAATCGGGGTAAGTCGGTAACTTATGAACCACCAAATCAACACTTAGCCCTGGCATGTCGTCATACGACCAAGCAAACACATCTTTGAACTCAAACAAGAGTTGAATTATTGCATCCCGGGTTTTCTCGTCAATGTGAATGCTTATCTTGGTTTCCCTGATTTCTTCAAAAGTTCCCAAGTTAACCGGCTCGGTATCATTTAAGTTTGGCTTAGGTTTATTCTCAAATTGTTCCAATTCTCGATTTATTTCCCTAAAAGCCTCTTCTTCATCGTATTCTGGTTCTTGGTTCATTATTTCACAATTAGACGGCGTGTTTGGATCTGGGCATGAAGTCCGCAAGCATGTCATGTTATTTAAAGTCGCATTATTAGAATTGAAAGAAGAAATAAAAGAGAAAAATAGCAAAATCAGAAAGAATAAAAATAGATGAACGATGAAATATTGATTTCATTTCTTGAAATTTGATGATAACAGGGTTTACATTTTGGAAATTAAAAGATAATAAACTAAAGAAAACATCCGAGTTACACCCTGGAATAACTCGCGATGCAGAAAAAGTGGCAGGACAGGTCTACCAGGACTCCCGCCTGATTGGGAATGGCGTAGCCTTCCAATTCTGCAGCTTGGCATTCGGTCCAATATACAGCACCTCAGCGGTGCTTGAGCCCTCTCCTGGTTATACCATGTGGGTTTCATATAGTATCTTTCTCATTGCCCCACATATCTCTTCAATCTCTTCGGCCGTAAAGGCCTCATCCTCTTCTTCTTCATTGTATTTTGGTTTGACAAAGGTCTCGTACAAATGTGGCAGTGGTTGCGGCAAAATCTATCTGTCATTCTTTCTGTCGTCAGCCCATTTTATGTTATCTGGAGTAGGTTGGAAGCCTACCCCGAAGAACTTCTCAGTGGTAGGCAGGGTAACTGGTTCAGCTATTCCTTGCAAAGACTTCCCAAGTCCCTTCCCCGGTTTGAAACCATGTCGGATCATTTCTTTAGCCACCATAATTGATGCATTGGGTAGGAAGAGTTGGGGGCAAGGGTTCCCTTCTTCGTACTGGTCTGCCACCACAATTTCAAAGACCTGATAAACTATATGCTCGCTCCCTTCTCTTGCTTCGAGACAGGGGACTGATGGGTCCCGATAAATTGATTGTTCATCCTCCCCGTGGACCACGATCTCTTGATCCTCATGCTCGAATTTTACCATTTGATGATGAGTGGAGGGTACAACCCCTGCTGTGTGGATCCATGGCCTCCCCAAGAGAACGTTATAGGATGTGTCCATGTCTAGAACTAGGAAATTCACCTCAAAGTCCACTGGGCCAATGGTCAGAATTAGATCGATCTCTCCAATCGTGTCCCTTTTGATACCATCGAAGGCTCGTACGCAGATATTGTTGGGACAAATCCTTTCAGTCCCAATTTCCATGCGCTGTAGTGTTGAGAGTGGGCAGATTTCCACCCCAAAAACTCCATCCACCATAACCCTTTTCACGTAGTATCCTTCACATTTGACAGTTAAGTGCAGGGCTTTGTCATGTGCAGCCCCTTCCGGAGGCAAGTCATTTTTGCTGAGTGAAATCTGGTTGATAGCGAAAAATCTGGTGGCGAAGCAACTGGTGCTGAAGCCGAAGACTGACCCCTCTGCTGGGATAAACTAGAAGAACGACGAGGACACTGCCTCCATGTGTGGCCCATCTCGCCACACTCATAACAACTCCCAGGTGCTGGGAAAGGGGACTGAAGCGAACCCCTCGCACCTGAGCGACTAGCAGATGCACTCAGCATAGAAGAACCCTGAGCCGATGGCGCACAAGATGAACTCTGAGCTGGGAGGGCTCTGAGTGATGACTGGCCCTGCTGAGACCCATGTTAACCACAACCTGAAGATGCCCCGCGATACTCTGGGCGGGCTGACTGAGCAGGCCTGAAAGAACGGCCCCTACCATGCTGAAACTGGCCCCTCGAAGGAGCACCACTATAACTGCCCGATCCTCGAGGCTTCTTGGCCTCCCTCTCCTTTCGCTCCTGCCGGCGAACCGACTCAATCTCACGGGCGATATCAACCACCTCCTCGAACGTATCACCAGATACCCTCTCGCGGGTCATAAGAATACGGAGCTAATAAGTAAGACCATCCACAAATCTACTTATCCTCTTTCCATCTGTCGGAACCAACTAGATGGCATGACGAGCCAACTCAGAAAACCTCGACTCATACTGTGACACAGTGATCTCCCCCTATCGCAACCACTCAAACTGTCTACGCAGCTCCTCCCTACGGGACTCCGGCACGTACTTCTCCAGGAAGAGAATGGAGAACTGCTGCCAAGTGAGGGGCGCTGCACCAACAGGCCTACGCATCCCACCAAGTGAAGGCAGCCCCAGAAAACTGAATGGTGGTAAATGCCACACCACTAGTCTCAAGAATCCCTGTTGTACGAAGCATCCGCTGGCACTTATCTAAGAAACCCTGGGCATCCTCGCCCCCTGCACCGCTGAATGTTAGAGGCTGGAGTCTACCAAACCTCTCAAGTCGCCGCTGCTCATCATCCGACATAACTGGTACTACAAACTCCTGGACTGGTGCAACCGGCTGGGCTGGAGGTGCCCCGTGGTGTCTGGAGTCCTTGCACAACCTGATCAGGTGTGCGAGCAACGGGGGTCTGGATCCCTCCCCCGGTCTGTGAAGTAGCTGCGGCCGTAATAGCTGAGACCGCCTGAGCCAAACCAGTACACGCCGATAAGATCTGAGCTAAAGCTTCCTGAAGGCCTGGAATCACAATAGGCACAGCTGGTGCCTGAACTGGTGCTGCTGGAGCATCCATAGCTGGAGCCTGACCCTGAGCTGGGACAGCTGGTGGATCAACAGGTGCTGCCCTCGCTGCTCTGCCTCTACCACGACCACGACCACGTCTACGGCCTCTGGTGGCCTCATCTGGTGGCACTGGTGGTCGTCCACCTCGTCCGGTAGCTCGTGTCCTCACCATCTGTGAGAGAATAGAATAACAGAAGTTTACTACCCGGACCAACAAGTTCGCACATTTCAAGAATATGAATTTTTTCCTAAAGGTTCTGCAGCCTCTCAGGGATAAATACAGACGTCTCCGTACCGATCCGCGAGACTCTACTAAACCGGCTCATGACTCGCGAGACCTATGTAACCTAGGCTCTGATACCAACTTGTCACGACCCCAAACACCGGTCGTGATGGCGCCTATCACTACTTGGCAAGCCGACAAACTAATACTCACAACCCATTTACCAATAACACTAAGCCACTTCTCTAGCATAAGATTTAAACGCGGAATTCATTATAAATATAAAAAGGATAGAAAATATGCGGAAAACCAACATAGCAATCTACACAGCCCACACTGATCTGGTTTCACGAGTCTAGAGCCTCTAATACAAGTCTGAACAACCTACTACATAGATAGTCTAGGAATACGGAAAAATAATAAGATAGAAGGGAGGAATCAGGGCTGAGGACGCCAAGCAGCTACCTCGAAATCCCCGGCAAATATTGAACGGCTGATAAAACTCTCACTCAGCCCCTGGAACATGTGGATCTGCACACAATGTGCAGGGAGTAATGTGAGTACTCCGACCCAGTGAGTAATAAACATAAATAATGGCTGAAAGTAAGAAACTACAGGAAAACACAAGGCATTCTATACCAAAGCAGTAAAAAATCACTTAATACCGTAAATCAGTGAAGAATCAAGTAAAATATCTTTTTCAACAAGTAAAATAAGTAATTAACAGGTATAAACAAATAGAAGTTCGCCCCTCGGGCATAGTATCAGTGAATCCGCCCCTCGGGCAACAACTCAGAATAGTACCAGCCCCTCGGGCTCAATCTCAGAACAATACCAGCCCCTCGGGCTCAATCTCATATCACAATGGGTACCCGCGCTCACTGTGGGTGTACAGACTCCTGGGAGGGCCCCTTACGGCCCAAGCGCAATAACAAGCCACCTCGTGGCATCAAATCTAGGTCCTCGGCCTCATATCAATCAAGCCACCTCGTGGCGTATATGTGTATCTCAGGCTCTCGGCCTCATATCAGTATCAGTGTTCCTCACAACATAGGCCATCGGCCTTACTCAGGCCAAAAGTCATCACAAGCCCCTCAGGCATCAGTAAAAACAGTATTTTCATTTAAAATATCCTTTAAGTCTTAAAACTGAGAAAGAGTGGCTGAATAGTAAAACAGTGGAAATTATCAGGACTGAGTTCAAGTATTAAATCAAAACAGTGAGGAAAATATCAGTAAATAGCCTCGAAGGGTTCAAATAAATGGCACTAGGCCCAAATACGGCATTCAGCTCAATTCATGATGAAAACAAATAAGTCTCAGTAAAATATACGGTAAAATCATCAATCGAGATGGACTAAATCACAATCCCCAATAGTAAACGACCCCACGCTCGTCATTGAGCGTGTGCCTCACCTCAATATAGCACTACGATGTGCAAACCCGTGGTTTCAAACCCTCAGGACATCATTTATATTCATTACTCACCTCGAACCGGCTAAATCTCTAGCTCGCGACGCCTTTGCCCTTCGAATCGGCCTCCACGCACGTCGAATATATCCAAAAGCAGAACGAATACATCACAATATGCTAAGGGAACAAAGCCCAAGCAAAAACAATCGAAAAGTACCAAAAATCCCGAAATTAGCAAAATCCGAGCCCCGGGCCCACTTCACGAAACTCAGAAATTTTCATATCAACGGGTTCCTTATCTTCTCACGAGTTCATACATACCAAAAGTTCTCAAATCCGACCCCAATTGGTCCTCCAAATCCTCAAATCAAATTTCAAAATCCCAAGCCATAGTTCTTCCATTTTTAGCTTAAGTTCCATGATTTTCTAGGTAGATTTCACAATAGAAACGAGTTTTAAGTTCAAAAATCTTACCTCAAATCGATTCCCTTGATTTACCTCTTTAATCTCCACCAAGAAGCTCTCAAAATGATTAACTATGGAATAAATGAGCCCCAAAATCGCGGATGAAATAACTTAAAAACTTTCTGCCCAGGTCTGTTCCCCCTTCTTCGCGATGGACCAGTCTGCCTCCAATCCTTCTTCGCGATCGCGTAGACCCACTCGCGAACGCAATGAGATCCCTCCTCTAGCCTTCGCGAACGCGGCCTAGACCCTCACGAACGCGTAGCTCCCAGAACTCAGCCCCTTCGCGAA
The DNA here is from genome assembly GCF_001879085.1 of Nicotiana attenuata. NCBI lineage: Eukaryota > Viridiplantae > Streptophyta > Magnoliopsida > Solanales > Solanaceae > Nicotiana > Nicotiana attenuata. Next base: position 56,998,507 of record NC_031999.1, on the reverse strand, counting down.
CGCGAGCTCCCCTTCGCGATTGCGAAGGCCAAATTACCTATAACTGCTGGGCTGATTTTTCTGCAATTTCTCAAACTCCAACATGATCCGATTGACTACCCGAAACTCACCCGAGGCCCCCGGGACCTCAACCAAAAGCACCAACACATCCTAAAACATTATTCAAACTTGTTACAATCATCAAAACACCTCAAACGACATCAAATTACTCAAAACACATCGGATTCAAACCTACGTTTTCTAAAATCTTCCGAAATACGCTTTTGATCATGTCACGACCCAAAATCTAAGCGTGGTCGTGATGGCGCCTATCGTGTTACAAGGCAAGCCTATTCCCAAAATTACTACTAATCTGATTATAAGAATTTAATAAAATATTTCTAATAATTTAATTCCTGATAAATTAAACCAACTCTAAATATAAATAATATAAAATACGAAAATGAGTCCCAAACATCGGGGTGTCACTAAGTCATGAGCGTCTAAAACTATGAACTGAGATATATAAACTGTCTAACTATTCAAAGAAGAAATGATAAAAGGAGTAACAAGGACCTGCGGACGCTGGCAGCTACCTTGCAGTCTTCAATTAAAGTCGACCTGAACTCAACGATCACTGCGCTCTAACTCACCTGGATCTGCACATAAAGTGCAGGGTGTAGTATGAGTACAACCACCTCAGTAGTAACCGAAATAACTAAGGAACTGAGAAGTAGTGACGAGCTGAGCAAAATAGTCCAATTATTTATTTTTCACAATTTTTAAAAATAACAGGAATAAACAGGTAAATTCCATAACTCAGTAAATGCCACAAAGAAATTTAACAGATAAATGCAGTAACAGCAAAAGTAAATGCAACCTCACAACAGTGTCACTCCATCACTCATCGCTCGTACTCAACACTCAACACTCTGCGCTCACTGGGGGTGTGTACAGACTCCGGAGGGGCTCCCAAAGCCCAAGCGCTAAGCACGGACAACTCACGTGCTACCATATCAATACCTGGATCCGCACGGTCAACTGACGTGCTACGCGGACAACTCACGCGCTATGGTGTCAATACCTGGACCCGCACGGTCAACTCACGTGCTACGCAGACAACTCACGCGCTATGGTATTAATATCCTCATAACCAGGCCCTCGGTCTCACTCAATCATGTACCTCACTAGCCTCACCATCATCAACAAATAAGGGGATATAGCCCACATCAAGTATCACAGCATATTAGCAAATAATAGAGACTGAGGTAAACATGTACAATAATTTTTATGACTGAGTATAAATAATGTGAGCATGAATAAAACCTAAACAGGATCTCTAACATGAAGGCAAACAAGTTCAACAACAAGTAAACACATAACCACAGATAATAGCTTTTAGGGCTGGCCTCACGGGACGGACTAAGTCTCAATCCCTCGCGGTGCATACCCACATGCCCGTCACCTAGCGTGGGTATCACTACCAACAATCACATGACATCAATTTCTCCGGGTTTATACCCTGAAAGCCAGAGTTAAAATTGTTACTTACCTCAACAGCGTAAAATTCTACTCCGGGATGTCCTCGTCCCTCGACTCGGTCTCCAAAAGTTTCGAATCTAACCATAATCGGAATACTACTATCAACATAGTCTAAAGAATCGAATTACACAATAAAAACTACATAAACATGCCAAAAATCCGAAATCGGCCAAAACTCGGCCCCCGGGCCCACACTCAGAATCATTCAAAAATGACAGAATAATAGTCCTCGTCCTCTCTCGAGTCTAACCATATATAATTTGTCAAAATCGGACTCCGTTTGGTCCCACAAATCCTCACTAAAAACTCTCCAAAACTCAAACCTTTACTCCCTCAATTTCACTTTGAAATCATCAATCAAATCCCAAAAACGAAGATGGATTCATAAATTATAATCAAAATCAAGTAGAGAACACTAACCCCAATCCATATGGTGAAAATTGCCTCCAAAATCTCCCAAATCCGAGCTCCCCAACTCAAAATATGACCGAATGAACAAACCCTTGTTTTGTATATTTGTCTACCAGCTATTCTGCCTCGTTTCTCGTGCCAAACTATCCCAAAACTCATATTTTATGCCCCCAATGGATTCCTTGTAAAATTCTAGTCAAGTTAGGCTTTTGAATCACTCAATTTGACCTTATAACGAAGGAGATATGTAGGTTTTAATATTTGCAAATAGTGCAGATTTTTATATATGCTGTCAGTGGCAATTTCGTAATTAATCTGAAAAATCTGGCAACCTAATTCTTAGCAAAATGACCATAAAATCCTCATACGATGTCCAAATTCGATGATCTTTTTGCTACAGGTCCGTAATTACAATACGGATCTAATGCTTCAATCAAAAAAGAAATCGGAGCTCATTTGTTCAATATGATATCATTTATGCTTGAAAAAACGACGTCGAAACATAAGAAAAACGAGCACAACACAACCCAAACCTATTCAAAACTCTTCCGAGGCCCTCGGGACCTCAACCAACAATTCCAACTAGTCGTATATCACTATCCCAACTTAGTCAAACCTCCAAAACACCCAAAACCACACCAAAATACCAAATCAACCTCGAATTCAAGCCTAAGAACTTCTAAACTTCCAACTTTTGCCAATTCAAGCCTAATTCTATCACGGAACTCCAAATTATATTCTGGACACACTCCTAAGTCTAAAATCACCCAATGAAGCTAATCGAATCATAAAAATCGAAATCCAAATTCTTTTACTCATAAGTCAACTTCCGGTTGACTTTTCTAACTTAGCTTTCTAATTAAGAGACTAAGTGTTCATTTCACTCCAAAACTACTCCGAACCCAAACCTACCAACTCGATATAACTCAACACAGCTGAACAACATATAAATAAGCATAGATGGGGGAAAAGTGGCTATAACTCTCAGAAGAACGATCGGGTCGTTACATCTTCCCCCTCTTAAACAAACGTTCGTCCTCGAACGAGTCTTAAACATACCTGAAATCACATGATATACCACATAATTCAAACACTCACAACGATGATTTCTAATCATAGCAGCTGCCCAAAAGAACCAAAGGCTGGTAATAAACCTCTTATCAGACAGAGTCTGAACAAACTATATCAAGTCACAAATCAAACACCCATTAGTCCTTGCTACATCTCAAGTAAACCCTTCTCGTCACATTCGATCAATCCGAACACAATCTCGCAGTCAAATCATACTCTCCACATAGCCATAAAATCACAAATCCTACTAATAGGGACACCAACGGACATATAAACAGGTGCTCACACAATCAAAATTTTTGTACTTCCGCTACAGACAAACCCCGGCCTCAAGTACCCCAGACTAGCCCAATATCAACACACAGAAATCACATCTCGCACCTCATCTAGGGAATCATAATCCGTCGATACACAACTGATACCGAGCGCTCATGTGCACATACGAATGCGTGGAAGGAATTCAAAGAGTTACACTTCAAGCTGAATCAATACCGCACGATAAAAATTCAAGAAGGTGAAGTTTTTCTAAAAGTTCTGCAGCCTCTCGAAGATAAGTACAGACGTCTCCGTACCGATCCGCAAGACTCTACTAAACCCGCTCATGACTCGTGAGACCTATGTAACCTATGCTCTGATACCAACTTGTCACGACCCAAAATCTAAGCGTGGTCGTGATGGCACCTATCGTGTTACAAGGCAAGCCTATTCCCAAAATTACTACTAATCTGATTATAAGAATTTAATAAAATATTTTCAATAATTTAATTCCTGATAAACTAAACCAACTCTAAATATAAATAGTATAAAATACGAAAACGAGTCCCAAACATCGGGGTGTCACTAAGTCATGAGCGTCTAAAACTATGAACTGAGATATATAAACTGTCTAACTGTCCAAAGAAGAAATTATAAAAGGAGTAACAAGGTCCTGCGGACGCTGGCAGCTACCTTGTAGTCTCCAATTAAAGTCGACCTGAACTCAACGATCACTGTGCTCTAACTCACCTGGATCTGCACATAAAGTGCAGGGTGTAGTATGAGTACAACCACCTTAGTAGTAATAGAAATAACTAAGGAACAGAGAAGTAGTGACGAGCTGAGCAAAATAGTCCAATTATTTATTTTTCACAATTTTTAAAAATAACAGGAATAAACAGGCAAATTCCATAACTCAGTAAATGCCACAAAGAAATTTAACAGATAAATGCAGCAACAACAAAAGTAAATGCAACCTCACAGCAGTGTCACTCCATCACTCATCGCTCGCACTCAACACTCAGCACACTCAAAAAACTCAACACTCTGCGCTCACTGGGGTGTGTACAGACTCCGGAGGGGCTCCCAAAGCCCAAGCTCTAAGCACGAACAACTCACGTGCTACCATATCAATACTTGGATCCGCACGGTCAACTCACGTGCTACGCGGACAACTCACGCACTATGGTATCAATACCTGGACCCGCACAGTCAACTCACGTGCTACGCGGACAACTCACGTGCTATGGTATTAATATCCTCATAACCAGGCCCTCGGTCTCACTCAATCATGTACCTCACTAGCCTCACCATCATCAACAAATAAGGGGACACAACCCACATCAAGTATCACAGCATATTAGCAAATAATAGAGACTGAGGTAAACATGTACAATAATTTCTATGACTGAGTATAAATAATGTGAGCATGAATAAAACCTAAACAGGATCTCTAACATGAAGGCAAACAAGTTCAACAACAAGTAAACACATAACTACAGATAATAGCTTTTAGGCCTGGCCTCACGGGACGGACCAAGTCTCAATCCCTCGCGGTGCACACCCACACGCCCGTCACCTAGCGTGGGTATCACTAGCAAACAATCACATGATATAAATTTCTCCGGGTTTATACCCTCAAAACCAAAGTTAAAATTGTTACTTACCTCAACAGCGTAAAATTCTACTCCGGGATGTCCTCGTCCCTCGACTCGGTCTCCAAAAGATTCGAATCTAACCATAATCAAAATACTACTATCAACATAGTCTAAAGAATCGAATTACACAATAAAAACTACATAAACATGCTAAAAATCCGAAATCGGCCAAATCTCGGCCCCCGGGCCCACGTCTCGGAATCAGTCAAAAATGACAGAATAATAATCCTCGTCCTCTCCCGAGTCTAACCATATAAAATTTGTCAAAATCGGACTCCGTTTGGTCCCAAAAATCCTCACCTAAAACTCTCCAAAACTCAAACCTATACTCCCTCAATTTCACTTTGAAATCATCAATCAAATCCCAAAAACGAAGATGGATTCATAAATTATAATCAAAATCGAGTAGAAAACACTTTCGCCTCCAAAATCTCCCAAATCCGAGCTCCCCAATTCAAAATATGACCGAATGAACAAACCCTTATTTTGTATATTTTTCTACTAGCTATTCTGCCTCGTTTCTCGTGCCAAACAATCCCGAAACTCGTATTTTATGCCCTCAATGGATTCCTTGTGAAATTCTAGTCAAGTTAGGCTTTTGAATCACTCAATTTGACCTTATTACGAAGGAGATATGTAGGTTTTAGTATTTGCAAATAGTGCAGATTTTTAAATACGCTGTCAGTGGCAATTTCGTAATTAATCTGGAAAATCTGGCAACCTAATTCTTAGTAAAATGACCATAAAATCCTCATAAGATGTCCAAATTCGATGATTCTTTTTGCTACAGGTCCGTAATTACAATACGGATCTAATTCTTCAATCAAAAAAGAAATCGGAGCTCATTTGTTCAATATGATATCATTTATGTTTGAAGAAACGGCGTCGAAACATAAGAAAAACGAGCGCAACACAACCCAAACCTATTCAAAACTCTTCCGAGGCCCTCGGGACCTCAACCAACAATTACAACAAGTCATATATCACTATCCGAACTTAGTCAAACCTCCAAAACACCCAAAACCACACCAAAATACCAAATCAACCTCGAATTCAAGCCTTAGAACTTCTAAACTTCCAACTTTTGCCAATTCAAGCCTAATTCTACTACGGAACTCCAAATTATATTATGGACACACTCCTAACTCTAAAATCAACCAACGAAGCTAATCGAATCATAAAAATTCAAATCCAAATTCTTTTACTCATAAGTTAACTTCCGGTTGACTTTTCTAACTTAGCTTTCTAATTAAGAGATTAAGTGTTCATTTCACTCCAAAGCTACTCCGAACCCAAACCTGCCAACTCGATATAACTCAACACAGCTGAACAACATATAAATAAGCATAGATGGGGGAAATGTGGCTATAACTCTCAAAAGAACGATCGGGTCGTTACAGATCAAAAACCCAACCAAATCACTCCGAATGACCTGAAATTTTGCGCACACATCCAAAATGACATAACGAAGCTACACCAACTCTCAGAATTCCATTCCGACCCCCGGATCAAAATCTCACCTACCAACCGGAAATCGCCAAAATATCAACTTCGCCAATTCAAGCCTAATTCTACTCCGGACCTCCAAAACCCATTCCGATCATGCTCCTAAGTCACAAATAACCTCCCGAAGCTAACCGAACCATCGAAACTCACATCCGAGCCCTCTAACGCATAAATCAACGTCCGGTTGGTTTTTCCAACTTAAACCTTCTTAAAAGAGACTAAGTGTCTCAAACCTTACCAAAATCATTCCGGACTCGATCCGACCAAACCGACACCACAAAACACGGATAACGAAGCATAAAGAAGCAGAAATGGGGGAAACAGAGCGGTAACTCGTGAGACGATTGGCCGGGTCGTCACAGAGCACTACCTACGAAGGTTTGGTGGATTTTAACTTCATTGTTGAAGTTGTTACCATTACTTCTTCCTCTTCCATGACCGCTACGTCCTCATCCCCGCCCATTCCCACGATAGCTTTTTTCACCTCCATAATCCTTAAAGGATGCCTGAGTTTAAAGAAGTTTTTCCAGTGACACTTCTTATCTCCTCTTGATCTTTTTTTCATGGTCCTGTAAAGAACCCTCTAATTGCTCCACCGTCATACAATCTAAATCTTTAGACTCCTCAATAGCACATACCACAAAATTAAATTTAGATGTTAAAGTGCGAAGGAATTTTTCTACCATGCGGACATCTTCTATGTCCTCCCTATATCTTCTCAATTGATTTACAACAGTCTTCACTTTTGAGCAATAATCCAAAATGCATTCGGATTCTTTCATTTTTAAAACTTCAAAATCAGCCCTTAGAGTTTGAAGTTTTACCTTGCTCACCATGTCAACTCCTTGGAGAGAATTTTTGTAAAATATCCCAAGCTTTCTTTGAGGTGGTAGCATCGACCACCTTCTCAAACATAGCATCATCCAAAAATTGGTGGATGAGACGAGGGCTTGTTGATCCTTCTTCCTTGTCTTCGCCAAGACATCTTTTTCATTTTGAGGTAGAGCTTCCTCATTATCGGGTTTTGCATACCCTCTGTCTACGATATCCCACACATCCTGGGAGCCAAGAATTACTTTCATACGTAGACACCATTTTTCATAATTATCTTTTGTGCGACGGGGGTACTGAAAAGACAGTGGATCATTATTCGCTATGGCTCTGATACCACGTTGTTGGGGAAAAATAATAATCCTCCCAGGAATAATATTCACGATAAATAACAATAACACAAGAGAGTAACAATGACACCAAATCTTTTAACAGGGTAAAATACAATACCCGAGTGGAGCAATATTATCACTATAATATTATAACTTAGTAGTGCCAAGAGACTACTACAACTTCGAAAAAATAACACTCTTTATTTTTAACATCTCACTACAATATTACTCTCACTCAATATTTATCTCACAGACTACAATATGCGGTTTACTCCCTCTACCCTCTATTGAGCTCTCTGATTTTGGTGTACTTCAAATGAGAAACGACCCTGCTATTTATCGGAAATGTTTTCATTGTTTCCTTTCACCCACAATCGGTTTTGGCAACTTGCAATTGCAAATTGGATTTGCAAATTACATCTAAAATTGTAAGTGCCTACATTTTCCACTTCTTCATCCAATCACTTTTTTTTTTGTTTTCTTTTATTTTATAGGTAGGTCCCAAAGATAAGCCATAAAATTCATGATTTCTAACGAAAATACCCTTACATTCATGTACATTGTTTGGTGTTTTCTCAACTGGAAAAGGTCTTCCAATAGCTTCCCAAAAGCTAAAGAATTGAGTAAAAACAGAGATGCAACTGAAGGCATATGACTCTTCATTTGAAATGGAGGAAATATCTTGCGTCACAGAAGACATAAGAGGGTCATGTATAACAAAAATTCTATTCACTTTGTTGGAGAATTCAGGTAAGACTGATGTTGGGCATATTTCTATATATTTTAATGTCACGTTACTCATGTTTTAACTACTTTTTGATGCTATTTGATCTTTAAAATGCCTAACATGGCTTAATTATTGATTTTATGACTAATTGAGTTATATGTGATGATTTAAGGTGTTTAGAGTGCAAAAATATTAAAAAAAGATGCTCCAACTAGAGGAGAAGGGGGTGAGTGCATCGCATCCAACCTTTAAAGAAGGCTAGTTGGTGCACCCTTAGCAATGAAGGCGGACCATAGCATCCGCCTTAGCATCCGCACCTAGGCACATCGGAGATGGAGGAACAAAGGGTGGATGCGAAGAATCCACCCTAGCATGCGAAGCTGAAGAGTGGAGGACGGGGTGGATGCTTCTCCACCCCAGCACCAATCCCTGAAGGTGAGCCGGATTAGGAGTAGGAGAACTTTGGCCCGCGACTTTTGTACGCAATATATAAACCAAAAATGCTTCTTTTAGGGCATCGAACATATTTGGAAGCGATAAAAAAGCCACGACAAAGCTTGGAAACTACATAATTCGTCTTGAGTTCTTATTTTTTCCTTCTTTTATTGATTTTTATGCACTCTTGGGAATTATTTGATGATTGTGTGAACATGAGTGGCTAAGAACCTTATTGTTCTAGGGTCATGGGTGATACATGAATGTTGATGTTTGAAGTTTTATTTGATGAAGTTGATTTTATCATATTAGGTTGTTTACTTAATTCTGTTTTTAATTAATTTGCTGATTAGCTAATTACTATCTATGAATCTAGAGTTGAACTCGAAAGTGGAAATTCTAGATTGCATATAGAATTAAATCGAGCAAGTTCTGAACCAGGGCATCGGAAACGAAATCACGGTTAGGATAGAAATATACCTAATTGGTTTCTTTGTTGAAATACAGGAAGTATAAATATATTTTTATTAATCTTAATCCCATAGACATATAGGCATTAAGTTAGCTTGAATAGGTGAGTAAGAACTCGACGGATTCATATGAGTAATATCAACTCTGTCAATCAACAATCCAGATAAATCAATTAGCCATTTTAAGCTAAGAACGCAACACGATTGTTAGCTAATCCGTGACCCTGGAATATTATCTCCTATTGCTTGTTATCCGAAATTGTTTAATTGTTTTGGTTGATTTCTAGTTAATTCATTGCTTGATAGTTTTAGGTAGTAAATTAGTTACTTATATATTTTTTGAGAAATCTCTTGAATCGATAAGTTATTTGAGTTTGAATCAGTCAAAAGTTAATCATAAATCTTCGTGAGAAGGATACTCTACTCACTACTCTATTACTTGACGACCACATATACTTGCATGAGTGTGTTTGGTCGCAACAAGTTTTTGGCACCGCTGCCGGAGACTTAGAAATTAGCTACTTAACTCAGTTAAGCTTTTATTAGTTATTTGTTCAAGTTTTAATTTTCAGTTTGCCTTGTTTGTGTTAACACAGTGTCACGACCCAAACCGATGAGCCGCGACGGGCACCCGGTACCTTACTCAACCGAGTACCCACATAATGTATCTTTATTATTACATTATCATATACACGTGACATACGAGCCTAATAGGCCAACATGATTATTTATAAACTCAAAACATAGGCCGACAAGGCCGTACAATATTTCACATACACGACATATGTCTACAAGCCTCTAAGAGTACATAAATATCATGAAGGTCGTGACAAAGTCCCTCCATACCAAATAATACACGTCTAAATCATACTTGCCAAACAAGCAACTCCGAAGCGAATGGAGCGCACCAACATCTTCCGCTGAGCTGATAGCCTACTTGCAGGGCTCTCGACCCGTCTATCGGGACCTGCGGGCATGAAACGCAGCGTCCCCGGGCAAAAGGGACGTCAGTACGAAAAATGTACCGAGTATGTAAGGCACATAAATAAGTACATAACAAGCATGGAAGAAATATAGAGTACTTGACTCAACTTGTAAGTCTGAATAACTTTGTAAATCATGAAATAATTTTAGCGTCATGCATATGCGTATGAATGTCATGTCGTGCATAGGTACATGTTTCATAACATCATCAGCCTCTGAGGGCATCCTATCATATCATATTGGCCACTGTGGGCAAAATCATCAACGTATACCGGCTGATCAGGTGGTGGTGCGTATATAACGCCGTAACATTTTTCCATATCCCATATACATATATACGCGTATATAACGCCATCTAGTCATGGGTCAGTGCACATGAGTGAAACACATGAAAAATACGTAATAATTTCAATATTCCTTTCGGATAACTTTTCCAACTGCGTATTAGTCTGTAACCCATGAACAGAAGATAATAATAATTCTCATGGGGAATCAAGAATATAGACATCCCTACTATTTCTATGAATAGAATAATTTATGGAAACTTTGTGTTTGCTCGTTTCTTCAGTATAATTTTGACCATGCCAAAAGAAAGAAGGGAGGGCCTAAACATACCTGGAGTAGGAACAACTCCATATAATTATCCCGTTGGAAACCTTCGTGAATTGAACTTATAACCCAACAATCAGATTTAAGCTTCTGCGCTTTTGAACTTGAGGAACGAAATTGGCTTGTTTCTTTGAAATTTTTGGACGAATGGATTATGTTCTTACGTTTTTTAACTAAGGAATGGATTTTAACTCAAAGTTGTTTCCAACGTTTTTTTGGTTTGAAATTTTAAGAGGAAAACGTTTCTGTTTTTGAATTCCTTTTGGTTCAAATTGGATATGTGCAGGGAACTTAGATTAGTCATCATTCCTTATTTATGCCTAGGTGGCAATAAGTGACTACTTAGTCACTCTCTATTTTGGTGGCTTATTTCCATGTTGTTTGGGGAGATAATTATTAAGTTTTTACCCGCTTATTAGTTAATCGGGTAATGGCCTGTTACCCGGTAATTAATCAATTACCCGCATAATTTAAAAATTGCCCCAAATTACTTAAAATTCAACTTATTTTTAATACACTTTATATATACTTTATACATTATAATACCGTGGTCATATGGTACCTTGCATGGTACTAGTTTATAAATATCGGGTATTATCGCTCAACCCGTATTTTATTTTAAATTGGCCACTTTCAACGAAACTCATTTTTTTAATCCATGTACCCCTTTTATCCTCCATAACACCTATTTATCGCTTGTTATAAATAGCGTAAGTACGTTAACGCCAAGATGATCTCATCCCCGAGTCTACGTCGGTTAACTGAAAACAAAATTTTAACGTACGAAAACGCGAGATGTAACATCTTTCCCCCCTTAGAAATATTCGTCCTCAACTGTTCTACTCCCCGTGATCAATATAACTTTGGCAAGGTCGCCTCTGTAACAACACCACTACCAACTCTCCCCGTAAAAGCTTAAGAATCCAACGACACACAGGATCATGATTATGAATAATAACAATGGCCTCACATGACCAACGATAATAACCAACACAAGAATTTATACTCGTACCTTATGATTATTACGTCTCAGCCGGACCTTTCTCTAGAGGAGGAAATAAGTAGGGATATCTAGACTTCATGTCTTCCTCGGCCTCCCAAGTCATTTCTTCCACATTGTTGTTTCTCCAAAGTACTTTCACAGAGGCTACCTCCTTATTTCGTAGCTTGCCGATTTGTCGGTCTAAAATGGCAACCGAAATTTCCTCGTATGACAAGTCCTCTATAATCTGTACATCATTCGTGAGCACCACTCGGGTAGGATAGCCAATGCACTTCCGTAACATAGACACGTGAAAAACCGGATGGACAGACTCCAATTCCGAGGGAAATTCTAACTCATATGCTACTTGGCCCACTCTCTGAATGGTCCTATAAGGCCCAATATACTGTGGGCTAAGTTTGTCTTTCTTTACAAACCTCATCACACCCTTCATAGGTGAAACCTTTAAAAATACCCAGTCATCAACCCCGAACTCTAAATCTCGACGCCGCACATCAAAATATTACTTCTGACGACTCTGAGCTGTCAATAGTCGATCCCGAATCGACTTTAATTTCTATATGGCTTGCTGAACCAGGTCTGGCCCATGTAATCCAGATTATCCAACGTCAAACCACCCTATAGGCGACCTACACTTTCGTCCGTAAAGAGCTTCATATGGAGCCATCTGAATGCTGGAATGGTAGCTATTATGATACCCGAACTCAATAAGCAGCAGATGATCATCCCAGCTACCTTTGAAGTCTATTATACAAGCTCGTAGCATATCCTCCAGAGTTTGAATAGTACGCTCAGCCTGTCCGTCTGTCTGGGGATGAAATACTGCACCAAGACTTACTTGAGTCCCCAATCCCTTTTGGAAGGACCTCCAGAAGTTAGCTATAAATTGAGCTTCTCTATCCGAGATAATAGATACAGGGACACCGTGCAGTCGTACTATCTCCTTAATATAAAGCCTTACATAATCCTCTGAGGAATATGTAGTTCTAACGGGCAGAAAATGTGCTAACTTTGTAAGCCTATCAACAATCACCCATATCGAATCGAACTTACGCTGGGTACGAGGTAAGCCTACAATGAAGTCCATATTGATTACTTCCCATTTCCAAGTCGGAATCTCCATAGCCTGCAATAATCCACCGGGTTTTTGATGCTCAATCTTAACCTGTTGACAGTTAGGACACTGAGCAAAAAATTCTGCTATATCCTTTTACATTCCATCCCACCAATATACTTCCCTGATGTCATGATACATCTTTGTCGCTCCTGGATGGATAGAATAACGAGAATAGTGAGTTTCTCCCATAACCTGCCGAGGCAGCCCTGCAACATTAGGCACACATAATTGCCCTTGATATCTGAAGACCCCTTCTTCTGTAATTTCAAACGATGTTTTCTACATCTGAAGGGTGGTATCCCTATAATGAACTAGCACAGGATCCTCGTAATGGCGTTCTTTTACTTCAGTTACTAAAGAGGATGTTGCCGTACCCTGAAGAGTAATTCCAACGTCACCTGAGTCTAGTAACCGAACTCCAAGGCTAGCTGATGAACCTCATGGGCTATTCCCCTCTTTTCTGGCTGTAAATACGACAGGCTACCCATAGATCTACGGCTGAGGGCATCAGCTACTACGTTCTCCTTCCCCGGATAGTATAAAATATCAACATCATAGTCTTTAAGTAGCTCCAACCATCTCCTTTGACGTAGATTCAATTCCTTTTGCTTGAAGATGTACTGGAGGCTCTTATGATCCCTATAGATATCAACATGAATTCCATAAAAGTAGGTGATGACATCCAAATCTACAACTAAAAAATAAATGGACACGGCCGCATGCAATATAATTTACCCAACTATGAGTCGGGGTCGAATCCCACAGAGAACAATATGTAGGCGATTAGGAATGTAAGAGAATTATCACTTATCGCGCAATGCCAAACAATAAGAATTTGGGTAAAAAGTGTTTATAACTAAATGCGGAAATGTAAACTAACCTAGAAAGCAAGTAAAACGATCAATGGCTACAAGTATGGTTGCATCGAGAATTACACTCAAGTAACGATCCAATATATTTCACGATTTTACAAATATGAGCGAGTTTATGTTAATTAGCCACGGGTAATAATTCTATATTAGCTTCTTACGAAGACTAACAAGACTTCCTAATTGAATTATCCCTAAAACAATTAATAGATTAAGAACACCCGGAATGGCTACAAGTAGTTCAATCCTATCCCTAGGTAGAATCTATAAAATGAGGGTTAACGCCTCAAGTTCTTGTTAATTAATCGTCCCAAAATCCAAATTATCTTTTCCAAAATTAATTCGGAGTTAATGGGCGAGTCCTAGGGTTAGCTAATCCCTTTGGAAACATTAAAGAACAAGAATAATTAAAGAAACAATAACTCACTTCATAAAAGAATAAGAATCAATCAATACATAAGCATAACAAGGTATTTAATCCACACTTTAAACATGAATATATCCATAAACAAGATTCAAGTGTTTGATAAAATACTACACACTTAGATAAACAATATAAAGCAAGGAAATGAAGAAAGCAACATAAATGGGTAAGAAATCCATAACCACAAGCTTCAAATCTTCAAGACCCAAGTGTGTGTGCAAAGCCCTAGCGTCCAACCTTGTTCTTCTCTAGTCTAAGAACTCAAAAATATGCTAAAGATGTCCAGAGATGTCCAAAGATACTGCTAGGTTGAGTATTTGTGGGTTTGGAAATGAGAAAATATGAAATGCCTAAACTGCCCAGGTTTGATGTCCGTTGACCGCATCTGCGGATGAATCCTCGCAGATGCGGTTCCGCAGATGTGGATACCTTATCGCAGAAGCGAAATGTTGAAATTTGTCTGACACCGCAGATGCGGACTCCAAAAGCACAGATGCGCTACCGCAGAGGCGAAAAATGACTCACAGATTCGATTCCTGGGAAAAGGTTCATCTCCGCAGATGCGGGATCGCTTCTGCGACAACTCTTTCGCGGATGCGAAATCACTAGAGAGTTTTACATTGTTTTCACCCTCTTGTGCTCAATTCCACTTCAATTCAATTCAAATCACTTCATAGCATCATTTACCTGAAAATCTAACAATACACACCATAAACGACCTCATATTATAGTTAAAGAACATAAAATCTAAGGAAAAGAGACTAGATTGGGTGGTAAAATCACCACTCATCAACACCCCCAACTTAAAGCTTTTGCTTGTCCTAACGCAAATCAAAACCAACATTTCAATGAGGATTTACGATTTAGAACACAAGTGGTATTGCTATTATTTACAAATCACATTCTCCAATTAATTCACCATACTTATGGAATTGGTTGGTACTAATAATTAGGCTCAAGTATGTGTATCTTTCCCGAATGAATCCCTCATTTAAAAATAACTTCAAAAATGTTCAAGGGAGTTTCCAAAATAATCAAGTGACAAGAATAAGCCTCAAGATGTGACTCAAAAACACTAGTCCAATACATATGTTCAGCTTACTCAATTTCACCAATCCTTCCTAATTCATGTGCCCTCACAAGAACGAAAATTCCAAAATCACTATATTTACAATACAACATAAGGGACAAATTACAAATACACCCACTCTCACAAATAAAATCAAGTGTTACAACATATCATGCCATAAGCTTACCCTTATTTTAATTCATTGCCTATTCAAGAGCATTCGGTTGGAGGTCCCATAAGGACTTTTTAAGCTTGTAATGTAGGTTTAGGGAAGGGTCGGATAAGCATTTGGATACAAGTGACTTCATCCTCCTTGAACACTACTCACATTTGTCATTCTTTTTGCACTTTGTTTCTTTTCAAACCACATAGCCTCATTGGCATCTAGTTCCGAATATAGAACCACCTTAAATACCTCTCTAATTTTCTTCAAGGCTCCATAATTTATATACATACATATATTTCTTTTTTTTATATATACATACATATTTTTCTTTTGGAGCTTGAATAATTTAATATGAACACTTTGAGGTATATGTTCCTACACTCAATGTACAACCTTACCACTTTACACTTTGAAATCACACCCCCAACTTAGGCTTTTAGCCTCATTCTCAATGTTAAAGGAGGGAGGAGTTCAAAAGAGGAAGTTATTTTACAAAAGGGGAAAGGGGCCAAAGAAAAGGTTAAAGGCTCAAATAGGGTACTAGTGATATTATTTGTGCAATGGTAGGCTTGAAAGGCTAAAGAGGTTTTGCAAATAAAAGAAAGAATGCCTAAGATCATTCCTCCAACCAAACATACAATCATTAGCGTTGAAAGACCAACCGGGCAAGTTCTAGATGATAGAAGTAAACACAAGATTTATTTGTACAAACACTAACACACGTGGCGCATGAATTAATCAGGATGGATCAATTTCATTTTCTAATAGGAGCATCTAGAGCAATATTATTCAAACTAGTTGGCAAAGAGTCACTGAAACAGCCAAAAATTTATCACAATTTTTATTTTTATTTTTTACCATGCAACTTGTTTTAGTTCAAAACCAAAATTCGGAGGGGTATTTTTAATTCACATATCACATACAAGAGACTAATTTTATTAATACCAAATAATCCAAAAGTCTCCTCCTGGCAAAACAAGACTAATTCCTTTAAGAAAGTTGTCATGTCATCTATCATAGGGAAAAGTCATCCGGTTCACTTCAAAAGAATGTTCTTTGGGAAAGAACCGTAGCATGAAGAAAACCCAAGGAAATACTACATAAGGAAAAAATAAAAGAACAAAACTACTAAAAAGGATACTAAAATAAAAGCGGCTAATACAAATAACACAAACTACTAAAGAAAATAAATAACGAAAGAAAGCTAAACACAGACTAATCACACCAAGCTCAGCAAGAGCACCTGATACACAAAATAGCCTGACAAGGGCACACAATATCCAAAACAACACAATAAGCCCGGTATGGGCACACAATATCCATAACAACAAAATAAGCCTGACAAGGGCACACAATATCATAGTATGAATAGAGTATACTCCTACAGCCACCCCCAACTAAAAAAAAATTGCAGTATCCTCACTGTACAATATCAAATATAAAGCAAAAATAGTTTGAGGGTCTCCCTGAGGTCTGCATCAGACTAGCAGACTGTGGGAGGACAACTGATCACTGCTGGGCTAAAATCGTGGCCTCAGCATCGTCGGTCTCATCATCATCATCACCATCACCAGCCTCTGACATGAAGGAGTACTCCTTACTATCATCCTTGTCCAACACTGGTATCTTCTTGCCTGGGTTTCCCCATTTGAAGATGTCCTTTATGCCTCTCCACATTTTTACCATGAATTTGCTTTTCTTTTTGTTCTTCTCCTTCTCCTTCATGAAGTCTGATTGGAGATCAGCATGGGCCTTGGCTAAAGTGCCGTAGATTGCCTCAAGTCTGGTCACTGATGCTGCCATCTTCTCATGAAATTCTTTTTGGCTCTTCTGCGCATCTAAGTAACTCTTCATTTCTTCCCTGGAGAAGTAAGAGGGCCCAGGCTGGGAGGATGAAGGCCCACTCGGAAGCTGTGATACTAACTCCCAGATGGATGCCCGCTCGGAGTTTAGCACCCCAAATGGTCCCTCAGGTGCAGCTGCCTGTGATGAAGACTCTGGACCGGTAGTAGAAGTGGTGACCTTTCTTTTCTTACTTGCGACTGCACTATCCTCTCCTGTCACTATCAGTGGGTGAAAAGGTTTTTCAGCTGGTAGCCATCGATCGGTGCTACGCACCTCAACCTCTGCTCTCATGCATAGCTGTGTGATCAATGAAGGGAACATCATCCCTACATCCTTGTCCCGCAAATGCTCCCTCAGCTCCCGCAGGTTATAGTACCTGACATTCACAGGAATGTCGTCCAGGATGCATGCAATGATCAATGCCCTGGTGTAGGCAATTTCTGAGACGCTTCCACAAGGAGACACTCTGTTGCAAAGGATGTACAACCACATTTTTGCTTCAGCAGTGAAGTCAATTGATCTCAAACCTTTTCTCCGGTTTCCCCATTTGGCTCTCATGCTTGGACGGTAGAGTTTGGAGAAAAGCGACTTCCCGTTGTCACATTGATCTTTCTCTTGCACCAGCTCCATTGGATAGTTGGGAATCCCAAGAGTGTCATTTATCTGTTCTATCCCAAACCTTACCAATTTTCTTCTGATGATGAGTTGTGGGTTGGCAAAGTCTATATGCTTAAGGTTGGCATAGAATTCGCGTACCCACTCCTCATTAGCTTTGTATGGAGTGGGAATGAAGCATGACCATCCAGATGTATGGAGACGGGCATAGAATCTGGGAGCTTCTCGGCCAATTTTTCTTCGTTGATCCCCTTTTCAAGCGCTAAACTTTTGTTGACGAGGTTGTCATAGTATCTACGCTGACAGTTAGCTGACATGAAGCGTGATTCATCAAATGGTTCCTCAACCTCCTCCTCAATTTCATGTTGTTGTGGGGCATTTTCGCTCATGTTCAGGTTCATTTTAGCTCAAAGTACCTTCATAAAATCAAAACAAGGTTAGTCGGGTAATAGAATCATGTTAAGCAATTAAAAACACTGCAATTAGGCCAAAGAATCAGGTTGAACGGGCCCGGGAAGGCCCTGTGGCAAAGCTACTGAATTTTGAAATTCTGCCCAGTTTTCACATCTGCGGAACAGTAACCGCAGCAGCGGTTCCGCTTCTGCAAAAATTTCACCGCATCTGCGTTTTTGCTCAAGTTTCCAGAAATCGCACCTGCGAAACAATCGACGCAGGTGCGAAACCGCATCTACGGCATTAGTTCTGCATCTGCGGTTCTTAGACAAGGGTTTAAACGCCCAGATTTTTCTCCATAACTTTTAACTCTTAACCCGATTTTGGCACCTAATTTATACTCAAGACTTCTAAATTAGTGCACTACATGATATTATGATTCTATTGAGGCCGATTTTGCGGTATTTAGCAAGAAATTTTCTTTTAAGCATTGTGTCGAACATCTTGCAAGTAGTTTAACATCACTTCTCCTTCACACAATTTGGGTACTCAGATTTCCCACAATTTTGATTCAATACTAACAGCACAAACACATGAATCTCTCAACCAATTTCCCTCACTTCCTAAAACTAACAGCAATTAAATCGAAAATAACAACATTAAATAAAATAAAATAAAAATGTGGGGCTGTTTGCAATGAAGAAGAAGAGAGAAAGAAAGAAAAGAGAAGAGAAGTACATGAGACTTAAAAGAAAATACCTGAGTCTCATGTGAGTGCAGTAGAAATCAAGAGTAGTGGATGTTTTTGAGATTGTTAGAGTTTGGGGGATTTAGGGCTGGGGGAACAAATGCAGAGGATACCTAGGCGAAGAGCAATGTGTAGAGTATACAGACTTCTATTTTTCTTAAAGCTGCTCGATTTTCGCATCTGCGGTATTGTACCTCTTCTGCGGAGACGCGTATGCGGACAAGGACTTGCTTCTGCGGAAACGTCCGCTTCTTCGATACTAAAACCGCTTCTGCGCGACCGCATCTGCGGTCAAAACTCCGTAGATGCGGTTACACCAGAAGATTGATGCACAGATTTTTAGCCACTGTTTTTGTGCACTTCAAACATCCAGAACTCCATAATTCAACTCCAAAAAATCTGAAACTTGGCAGATTAGTCAAAAACAATATACTAAGCTATTCTAAAAAAGAAAATTTCAAAAATGACCAAAAATTTTGAAAAACGATGGGTTGCCTCCCACCAAGCGTCGCATTCAACGTCGTGGCACGACGCAACTCAACTTTACCACTTTTCTAACCACTTGGATGATATGAACTGGGAACCTAGCTTGGAATCAAGCTTGTGACCACGAGCGATGGGGGATGGTAAGTTGATGATCAAACCAAGCTTTAAATTCTTCATTTTGCACTTCTTGGCTCTCATGTGAGGAATGTCATTTTACTTTCTTGTTCCCTCAAATTGTAAAATGTATGGTTGTTGCCTTTCCTCCTCGCAATCCCTCATTGACTGATGTAGTTCAATTCCCATATCACCACACAATTCCAATGTTGAAAAATGCTTTGAATGTGACTTCAAACCTCCAATTTACAATTTTTCTAGGATTTTGACATCCTCTTCTTCCCCCGGACTAGAGTCAATCTCAACCAAATTTTCATTTACACCGGTTGACTCTAATTCCATATTTTTCTTGGCATCGCTAACAATCATGGAGTCGGTTGGCGAATGTTCAATTCTTGATTCCTCGAAGTAAAGCTCACTTTCTTCCTCGGAATTGGACTCTTCTTGGCTTCCTTCCACACTCTCAAGTCGGTGGGCACAGTGAGCCTCAACCAATATTTTCATTTGATCTTCCAAAGTGCGGATGTGTTCATCATTGTAAGTCAAGCCTTGTTTTCAAGTCCTCGAGTGCAAAGTTGTGTTTCTCCTTATTTTCAAGAATGGTCTCCAACATGAGCATCATCTTCTCATTTTGAGCATTTGAGAGTTCATCTTGGTTTTGATCAAGTGCCAAGGAAGGATTTTCGGCTTCCACATCTCAGAAAAATTCTTGGCTCTCATTAACTTCCGAGGCTTTTTGGACCTCTAAAGCTTCAAGCATTTCTCCCATTTGTGAGTGCAACCTTGCAAGTGCCAAGTCATTTTGGAGACTATTTTCTAAAAGCTCCTCCAAGGCACTTTGTTCTTTGTTTCCTCCTTCAATTAGGCACTCCAACATGAGCTTGAATTATCTATTTCGGCCATGCTCAACTTCTTCCACTTCCATAGCCCTATAATTTTCATCACAAAATGTAGAATCATCATAGCGGGGGCTTGGGAAAGGGAAGGACAAATAAGCACAATCATCCCAATGATCATTTTGAAAACCACACTTATCACAAATACTCCACTCATGGGTTTGAGATTGTGCGCACAATTCACCTCCGAGAGAATTTAAACAAGTTTGCCACGAGTGTGGTCCTCCATAATAAGGACAAGGTTCATCAAAGTATGAACAACTACAATCCGACTAATTTTTATTATATGATGCCATTTTTCAAAAATAAGAAAATAAACAAGAAAAATAGACCAAGGTAAGAAAAATAATTACACAAATATTCACAAGTTTGGACCAAAGCACTTACGCTTATTTCTCAAACAACCAAAATTACGCCAAATTGTTCCCCGGCAACGGCGCCAATTTCGATGACGTCCAAATCCAATATTAAAAAGTAAATGGACACGCTCGCATGCAATATAATTTACCCAACTATGAGTCGGGGTCGAAACCCACAGAGAACAGTATGTAGGCAATTAGGAATGTAAGAGAATTATCACTTATCGCACAATGCCAAACAATAAGAATTTGGTTTAAAAGTGTTTATAACTAAATGCAGAAATGTAAACTAACCTAGAAAATAAGTAAAATGATCAATGGCTACAAGTACGGTCGCATCGAAAATTACACTCAAGTAACGATCCAATGTATTTCATGATTTTACAAATATGAGCGAGTTTATGTTAATTAGCCACGGGTAATAACTCTATATTAGCTTCTTCCGAAGACTAACAAGACTTCCTAATTGAATTATCCCTAAAACAATTAAGAGATTACGCACACCCGGAATGGCTAGAAGTAGTTCAATCCTATCCCTACGCAGAATCTATAAAATGAGGGTTAACGCCTCACGTTCTTGTTAATTAATCTTTCCCAACCCCAAATTATCTTTTCCAAAATTAATTCGGAGTTAATGGGCGAGTCCTAAGGTCAGCTAATTCCTTTGAAAACATTAAAGAACAAGAATAATTAGAGAAACAATAACTCACTTCATAAAAGAATAAAAATCATTCAATATATAAGCACAATAAGGTATTTAATCCATACTTTAAACATGAATATTTCCATAAACAAGATTCAAGTGTTGGACAAAATACTACACACTTAGATATACAATACAAAGCAAGGAAATGAAGAAAGCAACTTTAATGGGTAAAAAATCCTTAACCACAAGTTTCAAATCATCAAGACCCAAGTGTGTGTGCAAAGCCCTAGCTTCCAACCTTGTTCTTCTCTAGTTTAAGAACTCAAAAATATGCTAAAGATGTCCAGAGATGTCCAAAGATACTGCTAGGTTGAGTGTTTGTGGGTTTTGGAAATGAGAAAATGTGGAATGCCTAATCTGCCTAGGTTTGATGCCCGTTGACCGCATCTGCGGATGCATCCTTGCAGATGTAGTTCCGCAGATGCGGATACCTTATCGCAGAATCGGAATGATGAAATTTGTCTAACACCGCAGATGCAGACTCCAAAAGCGCTGATGCGCTACCGAAGAGGCGGAAAATGACTCGCAGATGCGATTCCTGGGAAAAGGTTCATCTCCGCAGATGCGGGATTGCTTCTGCGACAACTCTTCTACAGATGCAAAATCACTGGAGAGTTTTGCATTGTTTTCACCCTCTTGTGCTCAATTCCACTTCAATTCAATTCAAATCACTTCATAGCATCATTTACCTGAAAATCTAACAATACACACCATAAGCGACCTCATATTATAGTTAAAGGACATAAAAGCTAAGGAAAAGAGACTAGATTGAGTGGTAAAATCACCACTCATTAGTAGGACCTCCACATCTTTAGTTCATGAATCACTGCGGCTAACTCTAAATCATAGGTCGGGTAGTTCTTCTGGTGCTTTCTTAGTTGTCTAGAAGCATACGCCACAACCTTACAATGCTACATCAGCACACAACCCAATCCAATGACTGAAGTGTCGCAATAATTAACATATTTATCGGTCCCTTCTGGGAGTGTTAGCACCGGTGCTAAAGTTAATCTGTCTTTTAATGTCTGGAAAGTCCATTCACAAGCATCAATCCATTGAAACTTTGCTCCCTTCTGAGTCAAATTTGTTACAGGTGCTGAGGGATATTCATGATAAAATTCTTTAATAATTTAATCCTTCGTCTATGACCTGGGCTCAATTCTTTCTTTTAACTTATACCGAAATCTTTTACGGATGTATGATTGTCAACATATATGATGTATGGATAATGCTCTAAAATCTTGAGTGTATCCATAATGTACTAACTCTGGATCATTGATCGAATAATTTCTTTCGTTCCATTTTAACTTTCTTTCAACGTAAGCTATTACTTTTCCCGATCTTTCTGCCCCCTTATTGTGTCCATACTTAGGTTATCTTGGTGCCCACACATGTCAGAGTTTCTTTTCGTGCAACTCATATGATCTCGAATATTACTTTAACTTTACTTCCCATTCATTAGTCACGGTAGGTGCCACTTTTCCTTGGAGTGCTATAATGTTGTTGTGAGACTGTTGTTACACGACCATTTCCTCTTTAGGTCATTGTGCTTAAGTTGAAGCCTTCTTCCTTATTTCCTCAACTTGTCTTTCGTTGTAGTACTTAGGGAGAACCCTTGAACCTCGTAAAGATGTGAGCTTATTACGGACCTTTTGATGTTCTTCCTTGCATGTAATTATCCGTAGTTGCTTACCTCCGTGCCCTTGTGCTTGTAAGGTTGCTTCTGAACTCATATTTTGATTGCCTTCCCAGTGGCACTATCTTTCATTCCCACAATACTCATACGTACCTTTAACAACCCCAACTCCCATCTGAATACGTCTTAAGTATTACAATGACGTTACTACGAGGTTGAGTTCACTATATTGGGTTTTACTATGTTTATCTTGCACGATCTGCTGACTCATCTGTAACCTCCTGTTTGGCCATAACTAGACTCTTCCTTAATCAACTACCAACTACTCGTTGGCCATTCTCATATCAATTTTCCGCGTAATCTTTCTTGGGTTATTTTCTTTGTTTTAACTTACTGCTTGTACCATCTCCTTATCTATTACTAACATTTCGGACGGGAACCTTTACTTCCTCTCCTTGACGTCGTATTTGCATAATGTTCTGGAATCGTAACATATACGTAGGCTTCGGATAATTTCAATCTCATCCCTTTTCATTTTTTTCGCGTTCTTCCTTTATCATTCTATAATTACTAGAACCACTTAATTCTGGCTTAACGCCACATCATCCATATCACCCCTTTTGGGGAGTACTAAAAAGTGGAGCTACGATGACCTACCTATAGATATTTTAACTCTTCATCTTTCGCATCCTTTCACATAATCGATGACCCTTACTCGCCTTGCGGTAATCCTTCCATACCAAGGATAGCAAAATTCCTTACTCACGAGGGTGAAACTTAGAATAACTGGCACATACAGTCCGTTAAGCTGAACTTTGCTCACCTTGCTTTCTTTAGGGAAGTGTCTCCCTAAAGACCATTCTCTGAATTCATCGTGGATCTCCTTCTGTTGTCCATTCTATTATTGCCGGAATGCAATCTGAAATTCTCATGATGCTGACTATTAACAAATCACTCAATTCCTTATTCACGTTTAGTTTATCTTATTCACCAGTCCATACTGATTTCTATTACTCTAGGGTCTAACCTTTCCTTCTGTTAATCACGTTAGAGTCGCGAACTTATTTCTCGAAATGAGGATGTGATTGTATGGCCTATACTCTTTTGTTGTCCTAAGGTCTGTCACCTCTCGTCTCTTCCTTCACTTGACTATAGATCTTGTAATATTGTCATCTTTTGATCTACCGTTGTCATCCATGTACTACATCTTACTCATAATGCTTCATTAACTCTTTTCTTATTTCCCGCTAATATTTATGCCTATCACTTTATTCTGAAAACTTGAACAAGATAATCTTTTTGTTTTAGCTTATCTTTGCTTCGTCCAGTGGCTTTTCAAGTTGCTTAACGTTCTCGCTTTACTAGGGACGCGAGCCACACTAAGCTAATATTTATCCCTTCAAGGCTTATAGTGCATGTTTTTATAATACTCATATCGGGCTGCCTTATTTTAGAGTGCACCATCTAGGTGTCTCATAAAGAGATCTATCAGCACATTTGCAATATCCTTTTGAAACGTCAACTGACGCAATCAATTCATCAATCATATCTTCTTATGCTACTTTTGTTAACCCCCATAGGGCATATCTAGAATGGGTGCAGCCAATTGTATATACCTCTATTACTATTGAATATAACTCAAAAAGCTTATGTTCCTCTGCCTTAATTATAAACGTTGTTAACTTTCATTAACTAGGTACCTCGTACTCCTTTTCACCTTGCTCCTTTTACTTGCTAAAACTTGTAATTATCTTCTTAATCTCTCATTGTCCTTCACCATAAAGATGGATAGGCATATTCTTGCCTTAAGGCTTCTTATCAGGAAGCTTACACCTTTCAGTACACCCATTATCTGCTAAAGACCTCATATTTACTTATCGTAGGCATCATACAAAAATCCAATTCCTCTGACTCAACTCTTCCACAACTATCTCTCTTTCCAACCTTCTTTCGGGATGTAGGTATCGTCTCATTACGAATAAAAAAAAATTGGAATTTGAATACTTATAAGTGAGCTGTACCACCCGATCTAGGGTATGAAGAAAGAGTGACAATCCTAAATGCCCCGTAGCCTCCTGCTTATAAGTGTGGTGCACGACACACCCATAAATAAGAGTCTACTAGACACGGCTTGTAGACTTTATTAGGCCAGAACTGCTCTGATACCACTTTTGTCACGATCCAAACAGATGGGCCGCGACGAGCACCCAGTACCTTACTCAGTCGAGTACCAATGTAACGTATCTTTCTTATTACACTATCATATACACGCGACATACGTGCCTAATAGGCCAACATGATTATTTATAAACTCAAAACATAGGCTGACAAGGCCGTACAATCTTTCACGTACACAACATATGTCTACAAGCCTCTAAGAGTACATAAATGTCGGGACAGAGTCCTACCATACCAAACAATACACGTCAAAATCATACCATCCAAACAAGCAACTCCGAAGCGAATGGAGCGCACCAACATCTTCCGCTGAGCTGATAGCCTACTTTGAGGGCTCTTGACCTGTCTATCGAGGCCTTCGGGCATGAAACGCAGCGTCCCCAGGCAAAAGGGACGTCAGTAAAAAAAGTGTACCGAGTATGTAAGACACATAAATAAGTACATAACAGGCATGGAAGAAATATGGAGTACTTGACTCAACCTGTAAGTCTGAATAACTCTGTAAATCATGAAATACTTTTAGTGTCATGCATATGCGTATGAATGTCATGTCGTGCATAGGTACATGTTTCATAACATCATCAGCCTCCAAGGGCATCCCATCGTAACATATCAGCCACTATGGGCAAAATTATCAACGTATACCTGTTGATCAGGTGGTGGTATATATATAACGCCGTAACGTTTTCCCATATACATATATTTATATATATTCGCGTATATAGAGCCATCTGGTCACGTGTCAATGCACATGAGTGAAATCCATGAAAAATACGTAATAATTTCAATATTCCTTTCGGATAAACTTTTCCAACTGCGTATTATTCTGAGACCCATAAACAGAAGATAATAATAATTCTCACGGGGAATCAAGAATATAGACACCCCTACTACGTCTATGAATAGAATAATTTTTGGAAACTGTGTGTTTGCTCGTTTCTTCAGTATAATTTTGACCATGCCAAAAGAAAGAAGGGAGGGCCTAAACATACCTGGAGTAGGAACAACTCCGTATAATTATTCCGTTAGAAACCTTTGTAGATTGAACTCAGAACCCAACAATTGGATTTAAGCTTCTGCGCTTTTGAACTTGAGGAACGAAATTGGCTTGTTTTTTTTAAATTTTTGGACGAATGGATTCTGTTCTTACGTTTTTGAACTAAGGAATGGATTTTAAACTCAAACTTTTTTCCTATGTTTTTCTGGTTTGAAATTTTAAGAGGAAAACGTTTCTGATTCTTGAATTTTTGGAAAGAAACCTTTTGAATTCCTTTGGGTTCAAATTGGATATGTGCAGACAACATAGATTAGTCATCATTCCTTATTTATGCCTAGGTGGCAATAAGTGACTACTTAGTCACTCTTTATTTTGGTGGCTACTTGCCACGTTGTTTGGGGGATAATTATTATATTTTTATCCACTTATTAGTTAATCGGGTAATGTTTCGTTACCCGGTAATTAACTAATTACCCGCATGGCCGCATAATTTAAAAATTATCCCAATTTACTTAAAATTTAACTTATTTTTAATATACATTATACATTATACTACCGTGTTTATATGGTATCTTGCATGGTACTAGTTCATAAATATCGGGTATTATCGCTCGACCCGTATTTTATTCCAAATTGGCCACTTTCAACGAAACTCGTTTTCTTTAATCTGTGTACCCCTTTATCCTCCATAACACTTATTTATCGCTTGTTATAAATAGCGTAAGTACGTTAACGTCAAGATGATCTCATCCCCGAGTCTACGTCGGTTAACTGAAAACGAAATTATAACGTACGAAAACGCGAGATGTAACACACAGGCTCTTCTCCTTTCTGCGGAGGAGTAGAAGCGCAAACAACCTCCTTCCTTTTGATCCAGAAATTGAACTGTGACGATCCGACCCGTCGTCTCATGTATTACTGCCCCGTTTCCCCCATTTACTGCTTTTTCATGTTTCATTATCAGCAACGAGTGAGTTATAGTTGAATTGAATTGGTTTGGATAGGAAATGAGACACTTAGTCTCTTTAAGGAAGGCTTAAGTTGGAAAGGTCAACCGGACGTTGACTTATGAGTTAGAAGGCTCGGATGTGATTTCCGGTGATTCGGTTAGCTTCGGGGGATGATTGTGACTTGGGAGTGCGATCGGAATTGATTTTGGAGGCCCGGTGTAGAATTAGGCTTGAATTGGCGAGGTTAGTATTTTGGCGAATTCCGGTGGATGGGTGAGAATTTGATCCGAGGGTCGGAATGGAATTTCGAGAGTTGCTGTAGCTTCGTTAAGTGATTTTGGATGTGTGTGCAAATTTTCAGGTCATTCGGACATCGTTTGGTCGGGTTTTTGATCGAAAGTGCATTTCGGAAGTTCTTGAAGAACTTAGGCTTGAATCCGATGTGAATTGATGATTTTAGTGTTGTTAGGTGTGTTTTGACGATTGGAGAAAGTTCGTATGATGTATTGGGATATGTTGGTGCCTTTGGCAGAGGTCCCGGGGGCCTCGGGGTGGATTCGGATGGTTAACGGGATAAAATTTGGAGTTTAAAGGCTGCTGAAGGATCAGGTACCTGGTATTTCCGCTTCTGCGGAAATGGACCGCAGAAGCGGTCACGCAGAAGTGAGAGGGGGCCCGCAGAAGCGAAAATGCGCCTGGGAGATTTTTCCGCAAAAGCGGACCGTAGAAGCGGACCCGCTTATGCGATTGGTTGACCGCAGAAGCGGTCTTGGGGAAAAGTTGAGGAACCGCAGAAGCGGATAAGTAACCGCAAAAGCGGTGTCGCAGAAGCGACAAAAGGACCGCAAAAGTGGAAAAAACTGTTCAGAAGGGGGTTTTTATTATAATATTTCATCCGCGAGGGTTATGTATTTTCCACCATTTTGAGCGAGCTTTGAGAGCTTTGAAGCGATTTTGAAGAGGGATTCAAGGAGGAATGATTAGAGGTAAGTTCCTTGGCCTAAATACTCGAGATATTGTTAAATTTAACATGGAAATTGGTTGGAATTCATTAAAAAGGGGTAAAGCTAGGGCTTGAGTTTTTGATATTTCAAATTGGGATTTGATAGGTCATTTGAGCTCGGATTTGGGAGTTCTTGGTATGCATGGACTCGTGGCGAGACGAGGAATTCGGTAATGTGAATTTCGTAATTTTTCGAGAAGCGGGCCCGGGGCTCGGGTTTTGCTAGTTTCGAGATTTCTGCGATTTCTTGGCTGTTTTCGATTGGGTATTGTTCCCTTGGCATATTGTAATGTATTCGCTTTGATTTTGGTTAGACTCGACGCGCGTGGAGGCCGATTCGAGGGGCAAAGGCGTCGCGAGCTAGAGATTTCACCGGTTCGAGGTGAGTAATACTTGTAAATGATATCCTGAGGGTTTGAAACCCCGAATTTGCACATCATAGTGCCGTATTGTGGTGACTTGCACGCTAGGTATGAGCGTGGGGTAGAGCACCGTTGGGGATGGTGACTTGATCCGTCCCGGTTGTTGATTTTACTGCGTAATTGACTAAAACTTGCTTGATGCTATCGTGATTTGGGCTTATTGCCATGTTTTGGGCTTCGTGTCGACTATTTGAATCCTTTAGGGATTATTATTGCTGTTTTCATGACACTTAGCATGTTAAATGACTTCAGTCCTGAGTTAAACACAGTTTTGAAATGTGCAGTCATATTGCTAAAGTTTAAAGACTTAAATTGCATTTTCTGATGTTTTGAGTTAAAAGCTATTACTTGACATTGCCCGAGTGGCTCATTTGCATTGATCTGGACTGAATATGGATCGGGCTGCACGCCGTAGCGATACTATGATGATATTGCGCTTGGGCTGTAGGAGCCCCTCCGGAGTCTGAACCCCCACAGTGAGCGCGGGTACCCAAACGGATCGGGCTGTACGCCGCAGCGGTCATGTGCATTGCATTGCATTCATGCATTGGTTCCTGTTTGTACTACGTGGCATGACATTCAACACTCTCATATCATTGGCATCCATGCTACTTCGTGCACTGTTTACCAGATACCCTGGTGTTATTTGTTAACTGAGTGCTGTGCCCGAGGGGCTGACTTATGTGCAGACTTGCACTATCTGATTACGCATTCATTTACTTGACTGTTGGAAAAAGGATATTTTCAAAAGAGGTTTTAACCGAGCCAGATATTTTCTAAAGGATTTTTCATGGTTTTACTGTTTTCTCAAAGGATTGTACTGTCCTATATAGCATGATGGAGTGCTCTTAGGTGATTTCTTACCTCTCAGTTATTATTTACCCTTATTACTCACTGAGTTGGAAGTACTCACTTTACTCCCTGCACCTCGCGTGCAGTTGCAGGTATCGTTCACCCGGTAGCGGGTTATTAGCGGATTGAAGGTATTGTTATTGTAGCTGAGCAAGGTGACCGCCAACGTTCGCGGCACCGGATGTTGTCTTTTGTTTTCCAGAAATTTTACTTGCATATATTTATTGTCCTGTAGTTGTGTTAAGGTTTTCCTTAGATGCTCGTGACTTGTGACACCCCGGTCGGGTAGTAATTAACAGTTTCTAATGCCATTAAGTTGTATCTTCTATTCATTTATATTTAATAATTGTTAGTGAGAGGATTTGCGTTAGTTGGATGACCTTGTCTTCACGAGAGGCGCCATCACGACCGGGTATGGGAATTGGGTCGCGACAAGTTGGTATCAGAGCCTAGGTTACTAGGTCTCACGAGTCATGAGCAGGTTTAGTAGAGTCTCGCGGATCGGTACAGAGACGTCTATATTTATCCTCGAGAGGCTGCAGAACCTTTAGGAAAACTTCCCATTCTTGGAATTCTTATCATGCGTACTTGATTCAGCTTGAGATATAACTTTTGAAATTCCTTCCACACGTCTATATGCGCACGTGAGCGCTCAGTATTATATGTGCCTTGATGGTTTGTGATTCCCCGATCGAGGGGCGAGATGTAATCTTCGTGAGTATGTTTGGCCACTCTGGAGGACTTGAGGCCGGATCCTTGCCTATGGCTTGAGCACTGAGGTGCTGATTGTGTGAGCAAGTGTTTTGAACTTATATGTTCAGTATTGCCCCTATTAGCCGGAATGGCATTTTGGTATTCATGTGATGAGTATGTTAGTACTGCGAGATGTAATTATATGACTTGGTAGTGACGAAGAAGTCTGCAGGATAATAGATGAACTGTTAAGTGATTCGACTCCTATTGTGATTTGATGTGTAGCCCGAATTATGGGCGCGTGAAGAATATTTTTTTATCTCCTAGTTGGGAGTGAAATGCATTACGTGTGGCGGTATGAGTTCAGACTCAGGAAGACTAATGACTGAGTAACGAATATGATGGTGAAAGGTATGCTGAAGTACTAAATTGAGGCGAAGCAGGGGTCATCTCCTGCGGAGTGTTCTTGAGTGGTATGGCCCTTACGTGTATGTTAGAAGATCTCATGTGTAATTGAAGGGTATGTGTTGAAATTTAAAAATTTGGGTCGCTTAAAAGAGTGGACTCAGCTGATGTGGGAATGAATGCGAGGTTTGCAGAGGATTTCAGTACCAGATGATCTGTGTTTTCGTAAACTAGTAGATGATTTGAGTTTAATCTCACTATAATATTGCGGCATCATTAGAGTAAGAAGTATTGTGGGTTATTGAATGTCTCCTGATAGATGGCTTCGAGCCAAGTTGGGGAGGTTGCTGTTGATTAGCTGATCGCACGGTTATGTGCTATGTTGGTTCCGTCTCGAGGTATGCTGGCGAATCGGTTCTAGTTGCAGAAATTGAGCCGAGGATGGGCGAGTGAAGCAAAATTTCAACAAAGGTTATATTATGTTCCATAGAGTATGAGAATTTCGGAATGTCTAGAGTTGTTGTTGGTAAAGAATGCTAGGTGCATAGAGCAGGAAGTTGCTTGGTTGTATTGGGAAGAGGGTCTCATTTTACGGTATCGGAGTGTCAATAAAGCACGAGTGGTTCTTTTCGTTAAATCAGGTAATTTGCAGATGAATAAGAGAGAATGACTCTCGAGAATGGCTTTAATGTGTTCAAGAATCTACATGTAGCACTCAGGTGTTTTAAGGTGGTGTATGTGACTAAAGACAGTGTTTTCAATAGAAAATGTCAAGACTTGTGGTATTTTTATGTTGATCATGGGATCCTATGTGTCGATACCTGGAAAGTAAAGGAAGCGAATTTAGATTCGCAGAAAGTTCTCAGAGTGAAGTATTTTGGAATGTGGTATTTCTGGGAAACAATTGAGAGAGTATTCAGTGGCCTATGGGTCTTAGACAGTGTGGTCTTATGTTCAAGTCTCGTGTGGTAAGCTTGGATTGAGGCATTGTGATGCTACAACGAGGGAGAAATATCAAGTGGATGATGAATCAAAAAGGGAAATTAGATAGATGGAATAGCTTGATAGTAGACCGAATCGGTATGGTAAGGATGTGATTAATTCTTTGTATGTGTTCGAGGTAATGTGCTTTTACAGGTATTGTGCAGCAAGGCTCTTGAGTTCTGACAGCTTGCTTAGCTTGTGCAATGGAATTGGGGGAGAGTTCTTGATAAGTTTTACCGTGGTTTAGAGACGTATAAATTGCCTATGGGCATGCGAAGCATGGAATGTGTAATGATTTCTCTTCTTGATGGGATTGATGGAGAGTTCTTGACTAGTGGAGTACGTAGTTGTTTGTGGTTAGGAAGGGAGATGGAGTTCTCATGTTATACTAGTGTGGTATGGTATATGCGATATGTGGTGGAGGATTGGGATTTGTGTGTGTAAGGTTACGGTTTTGTTCATAGTGGAAAGTCATTAAATTCTTAAGCAGCACGGGCAGCTGCAGGTGATTAAAGAATCGATCTTCAAATGATTAAGGAAAATGGTATTGCCAACCATAGTGATTCGACGGGGGTATATGTTCCAGTAAAAGGGCAATGTGATGTAAACTGATAATACTTTGGTAGTGTTGCGGCATTTGGGATCGACTGTTGATATTTGAGTTTGTTTGATGGCACAGGGAAACTTTAGAATACCTTTCGTGGGATGATTGGGTACTTGAGGTGTGATATGTATTCATATGGTGCAATTTGGGATCAGGTATAGTGATTTGTGTGCTATATGGAGTTGGAGACTAGGAGTTCTCGTGTTCAGGCTATGCAGTTGTTGTAAATCGTGTGTATCGGCACCGTCTTGCGGTTATTGGGAATTAGAGGTCCGGGTGGATCTTTCTTTGCTTGGTATGCCAAATTTTGGATATGATATTGGATTGTAGGCTGGTTGTCTCAGTGTTGGGTTATTCTAGACTATTGTGCTACGGGCTAGGCCGGAAATGCCACGGGTTGAGCGGCAAGGTGCATTGGATTATGTTCTTGCAGAGTGGTATATATTTCAAAAGATGCAGCGGACGGCTGAGAAGGATTGCTTTTCTTAATGGGGCATTCGTGATGGATGTCAGTGCAGAGGTTTCTACCATTGATTCAGTTTCGGTATTGAGTGACTTTTCGGATGCGTTTTTTGTGGCCGGCCATGTCGCCGGGTGAGATGGCGGATTTTGGTATTTATTTGGTGCCGGGCACCGTATAGTACGGCTCTGGCAGGATTTATAGTAGTGGAAAGAGCAGCTTCAGGCTTCTTGGTATTGAGTTCGTTGGCAGGCCAATGTGACTACGTATTTAGCTTGAGTTAGCTTGGTTAGTGTTGAGTTGTATTGTTGAGGGATAGGTGGATTCGATCGTTATTGAACTTGTTAGTGATCTGGGGAGATATATGAGTTGCTTTTTCTGTGCTGTGAGGCGTTATGATTTGTTGGTTATGGGCACACGTGGTGCAGATCTATTGGGGATTCATAGTGGAAGTCGAGCGGGCAGAGTAATCGGATGTTGCTCGGTAAATGGAGTGTGGGTTATGACTTATCAGGTGGCGTGTCGTATGTTGTTTATTTCACCGTGGGTGCAATGAATTGGCTTGGTTTCAGACATCAAATTGTGTGTGGCTGTCGAATTTTGATCACAGTGTCTTGAGGTGCTCCATGTGTAACAGTGTTTGGATAGGATCGCGCATTGTAGCGAGGCTGCGTTGAGTTATGACCTTTCGGGGTAGATTCAGGTGTTCTATTTCTATGATGTGAGACGGGGTCTTAGCCTTGTGTTGTGATGATACTGATGAGCTTGAAGTACAGCTCTTTTGTTTGAGTTATTTTCATGATTTGAGTATATTCAGGTCGTTTCTTGTTGGTACGCATATTATGCAAGTTGTGGCTTAGGCCTGTATTGAGGTATCACATCACCAGAGTGGTGTGTTGGATTCGAGGTGATCGTTAGAGTCATTAATGAATACGAACAGAATTGATTGCAGCTTGTTAGAGAGATAATATCAAGGTATGGCCCGGAAATCTGTTGTGATATTAGTCAAAGGGAAGTGGCTTCATGAATGGTTGATCTGAGGAAGAGTTACGGTTTATCGCGTGTTTCATTTGTTGTTGGCAGTATATGGAAGTGTTGGAATAAGACCGTAGCTAATAAAAGGTTTTCTATCGGTATTTGGTTATTATGGGCAACTGCTGTAAATAGAGGCTACCGTTTCGAGTGTTTGGATTATGTGGTATATCATATGATTTCACCTGAGGTTGCAAGTATGGGTTATTACAGCTGGTTCGGGTTTATTCTGGGTATAGATGTGAGGTTCTGATATTGTGTATGATTTCGGAAAGTGCAATGTGGTTCTATGGTTTATGGTTTAAATGGACTGTGAGATTTCGGCTATATTGTGTTGTCGGACCTATATGAGATAGGGTGACGTGAGATCACCCCGGGTATATGCTTGGTAAAGTTATTCAGCTGTTGGTTAGCTTCTAGGACAACTCTGGGTACGCTCGAGGACGAGCGTTGGTTTAAGTTGGGGAGGATGTGACGACCCGACCCGTCATCTCATGTATTACAGCCCCGTTTCCCCCATTTACTGCTTCTTCATGTTTCATTATCAGCAACGAGTGAGTTATAGTTGAATTGAATTGGTTTGGATAGGAAATGAGACACTTAGTCTCTTTAAGGAAGGCTTAAGTTGGAAAGGTCAACCGGACATTGACTTATGAGTTAGAAGGCTCGGATGTGATTTCCGGTGATTCAGTTAGCTTCGGGGGATGATTTGTGACTTGGGAGTGCGATCGGAATTGATTTTGGAGGCCCGGTGTAGAATTAGGCTTGAATTGGCGAGGTTAGTATTTTGGAGAATTCCGGTGGATGGGTGAGAATTTGATCCGGGGGTCGGAATGGAATTCCGAGAGTTGTTGTAGCTTCGTTAAGTGATTTTGGATATGTGTGCAAATTTTCAGGTCATTCGGACATCGTTTGGTCGGGTTTTTGATCGAAAGTGCATTTCGGAAGTTCTTGAAGAACTTAGGCTTTAATCCGATGTGAATTGATGATTTTAGTGTTCGTATGATCTATTGGGATATGTTGGTGCCTTTGGCTGAGGTCCCGGGGGCCTCGGGGTGGTTTCGGATGGTTAACGGGATGAAATTTGGAGTTTAAAGGCTACTGAAGGATCTGGTACCTGGTATTTCCGCTTCTGCGGAAATGGACCGCAGAAGCGGTCACGCAGAAGCGAGAGGGGGCCTGCAGAAGCGAAAATGGGCCTGGGAGATTTTTCCGCAAAAGCGGACCAGAGGACCGTAGAAGCGGACCCGCTTACGCGATTGGTTGACCGTAGAAGCGGTCTTGGGGAAAAGTTGAGGAACTGCAGAAGTGGATAAGTAACCGCAAAAGCGGTGTCGCAGAAGCGACAAAAGGACCGCAAAAGCGGAAAGAACTGTTCAGAAAGGGGTTTTTATTATAATATTTCATCCGCGAGGGTTATGTATTTTCCACCATTTTGAGCGAGCTTTGAGAGCTTTGAGGCGATTTTGAAGAGGGATTCAAGGAGGAATGATTAGAGGTAAGTTCCTTGGCCTAAATACTCGAGATTTTGTTAAATTTAACATGGAAATTGGTTGGAATTCATTAAAAAGGGGTAAAGCTAGGGCTTGAGTTTTTGATATTTCAAATTGGGATTTGATAGGTCATTTGAGCTCGGATTTGGGAGTTCTTGGTATGTATGGACTCGTGGCGAGACGAGGAATCCGGTAATGTAAATTTTGTAATTTTTCGAGAAGCGGGCCCGGGGTTCGGGTTTTGCTAGTTTCGAGATTTCTGCTATTTCTTGGCTGTTTTCGATTGGGTATTGTTCCCTTGGCATATTGTAATGTATTCGCTCTGATTTTCGTTAGATTCAACGCGCATGGAGGCCGATTCGAGGGGCAAAGGCGTCGCGAGCTAGAGATTTCACTGGTTCGAGGTGAGTAATACTTGTAAATGATATCCTGAGGGTTTGAAACCCCAGATCTGCACATCATAGTGCTGTATTGTGGTGACTTACACGCCAGGTATGAGCGTGGGGTAGAGCACCATTGGGGATGGTGACTTGGTCCGTCCTGATTGTTGATTTTACTGCGTAATTGACAAAAACCTGCTTGATGCTATCGTGATTTGGGCTGATTGCCATATTTTGGGCTTCGTGCTGATTATTTGAATACTTTAGGGATTATTATTGCTGTTTTCATGACACTTAGCATGTTAATGACTTCAGTCCTGAGTTAAACACAGTTTTGAAATGTGCAGTCATATTGCTAAAGTTTAAAGACATAAATTGAATTTTCTGATGTTTTGAGTTAAAAGCTATTACTTGACATTGCTCGAGTGGCTCATTTGCATTGATCTGGACTGAATATGGATCGGGCTGCACACCACAACGATACTATGATGATATTGCGCTTGTGCTGTAGGAGCCCCTCCGGAGTCTGAACCCCCACAGTGAGCGCGGGTACCCAAATGGATCGGGTTGTACGCCGCAGCGGTCCTGTGCATTGCATTGCATTCATGCATTGGTTCCTGTTTGTACTACGTGGCATGACATTCAGCACTCTCATATCATTGGCATCCATGCTACTTCGTGCACCAGATACCCTGGTGTTATTTGTTAACTGAGTGTTGTGCCCGAGGGGCTGACTTATGTGCGGACTTGCACTATCTGATTATGCATTCATTTGCTTGACTGTTGGAAAAAGGATATTTTCAAAAGAGGTTTTAACTGAGCCAGATATTTTCTAAAGGATTTTTCATGGTTTTACTGTTTTCTCAAAGGGTTGTACTGTCCTATATAGCATGATGGAGTGCTCTTACGTGATTTCTTGCCTCTCAGTTATTATTTACCCTTATTACTCACTGAGTTGGAAGTACTCACTTTACTCCCTGCACCTCACGTGCAGTTGCAAGTATCGTTCACCCGGTAGCGGGTTATTAGCGGATTGAAGGTATTGTTATTGTAGCTGAGCAAGGTGACCGCCAGCGTTCGCGGCACCGGATGTTGTCTTTTATTTTCCAGAAATTTTACTTGTATATATTTATTGGCCTGTAGTTGTGTTAAGGTTTTCCTTAGATGCTCGTGACTTGTGACACCCCGGTCGGGTAGTAATTAACAGTTTCTAATGCCATTAAGTTGTATCTTCTATTCATTTATGTTTAAGAATTGTTAGTGAAAGGATTTGGGCTAGTTGGCTGGCCTTGTCTTCACGAGAGGCGCCATCACGACCGGGTATGGGAATTGGGTCGTGACAAGAACACTTCATGGAGTGAGGAAGGAAGTCAAAGCTAGAACCAAAATAGAAAGAGAGTTGGACATTGTAGTTCAACCATAGCCAATAGAGATGTCAGGTAATGAAGAGTGTCCGGTGATAGAAGCCGCGAGGCCAAATCTTGCTAATATGACTTAGACTATTTGTGAAGCCTGATATCATGGGGCATTTTAACCTTAAACAGTACATGGTACATCTGATTCAGTCCACAGGGCAATATGTGGGTCTATCTCATGAAGACCTACAGAGGCATATTCAGAACTTCTCGGAAATTACGGACACTTACAATTATCCGAACGTTTTCAAGGACTATGTCAGGCTGACACTATTTCCCTTTTCACTGTTGAGGAAGCTAGGGAATGGTTGCAAAAGGTGCCCGCGAAATTAATCCGCACTTGGGATGATTTAGTAAGGAAATTCTTAATCATGTTTTTCTCCACTAAGAAGACAAAGTCGTTGAGGAACCAAATTCTTAGGTTCCAACAATGAGATGGGGAGACACTTCATCATGCTTAGGAAAGATACAAGTAGCTACTCAGAGACTGCCCACATCATTGTCAGACTGATGGGGTATTCGGTCACACTTTTGTTGATGGGCTAGACGGGGCGTCAAAGATGAATCTTGATTCAGCGTGTGGGGGTGGTTGCATGGTAAGGCCGTACAGTGAAATCCAACTCTTGCTAAATAACTTCACTGCTAATGATCATAATTGGCAAAGAGATGGGGACTCACGAAGAGCAATTAAATAGAAAGCAGCCGGGGTGATTGAACTTGATGACTTCTTAGCCATGAGAGCAGATATTGCAAAATTGGCAAATCATATGAATAGAATGACAATGCAACAAACACAACAGATGCAACATGTACAACAAATGTCTATTTGATGCAAGCTATATGGTGACAGTCATATGAGTGACATATGTCCCACGAATCCTGAATCTATATAATATATGGGGCAACAAAGCAGGGGTCTGATGAACCAGCATGCACAATATGGGAACACTTACAATCCAAATTGGAAGAATCATCCTAACTTCTCATAGGGTGGAAATCAGCAGAATCAGAATCAATTTAGGCCCCAAGAAAATTTCAATCAACCTCAGAAGCCACCCCAACAAATGTTAGAGAGTACGAATGACTTGTTGAAGAAGTTATTGCTTGACAATCAACATCTCAGGACCGATTTCAAAAATATTAAAGGGAAATAGGCAATTAACAGTGAATCAAAATACTAGGCTTGCAGGCACTCTTCTCAGTGATATAGAGAAGAACCCTCAAGTTAATGCAGTTACCCTCAGATTTGGGAGGGAAGTAGAGGAAGTGCCAAAGAAGAGAAAGGACAAGCCTATACTTGAGGGGGAGTTGATTCCTAAAGCAACGCATGAGCCAAAAAAAGTTGAAGCAAGTTCAGAACCAGTAGAGGCTGCAAGGCCGCCACCACCTTTCCCCCCACAGAGATTGCTGAAAAAGAATGATGATCGCATGTTCAACAAATTTCTCTCTATGTTGAGCCAAGTTCAATTGAATATTCCATTGGTGGATGTACTTCGTGAAATTCCAAAGTATGCTAAGTACATAAAGGATATAGTGGCTCATAAGAGGACAGTGACTGAATTCGAGACAGTTGCAGTTACTGAGGAGTGCACTTCAAGGGTCCAAAGCACGATTCCTCAAAAACTTAAGGATCCTAACAGCTTCACCATCCCTGTGCAAATTGGTAATATTGATGTGGGTCATGCTCTTTGTGATTTGGGAGCGAGGATATATTTGATGCCCTTGTCCATGTTCAAGAAATTGGGTTTGGGAGCTCCAAGACCAACCACTGTGATCTTGCACCGAGCTGATAGGTCCATAGCACCCTGAGGGAGTGATTGAAGCCGTGTTCCTACAAATTGGGAAATTCATCTTCCCTGCGGAATTCATTATCCTAGATTATGAGGCTAATGAACTGGTTCCAATCATATTGGGACGACCCCTCTTTGCTATTGGTGATGCAATTATTAAAGTGAGAGAAGGAAAAATGATTATGAGGGTGGATAGTGAGGAAGCAGTCTTTAATGTCTACAAGGCGATCCAACTTCCCCGCCACTATGAGAAGCTCTCTATGATATCTGTTGTGGAGATGGATGATCAACTTCTTGACATGAGTGTATATCTAGACGATTCTCTAGAGAAAGCACTTATATTGTTCGTTATCTTGGAGATTGATGATGAGGTTGAGGAGATGATGCATATCCTTGATGCATCTTGTGCTTACATACAAGGAATACACCCCTTTGAGCCCCTAAATAGGCCAAGTGGGCCTCCTCCAAAGAAGCCGATTGAAGAAGCTCCAATATTGGATCTTAAACCCCTGCCTCATCACCTTCAACATGCTTATCTGGGTGGTTCTGACACTTTACTTGTTATTGTTTCTTCTTACTTGTATAAATTGCAGGAAGAAAAGCTGTTGAGAGTGCTACGTGAGCACAACCGAGCAATTGGGTGGACGATGTATGACATTAGATGCATTAGTCCAGCTTTCTGCATGCATAAAATCCTCATGGAGGACGGACACAAGCCAAGTGTAGAGCGACAACGCTGCCTAAATTCAATAATGAAAGAGGTGATAAGAAAAGAAGTGATTAAGTGGCTTGATGCAGGTATTGTATTTCCAATCTCTGATAGCAAATGGGTAAGCCTCGTCTAGTGTGTTCCTATGAAAGGGGGGATGACTGTAGTGGTTAATGAGAATAATGACTTGATTCTGTGACGACCTAACCCGTCGTCTCATGAGTTACAACTTCGTTTCCCCCATTTTCAGCTTTTTTATGCTTCATTATCCGTATCTTATGTGATCGAGTTGGTTTGGAGGGGTTTTGGTAGGAAATGAGACACTTAGTCTCTTTAAGGAAGGTTTGGTTTGGAAAAGTCATCCGGATGTTGACTTATGAGATAAAAGGCTCGAAGGTGAATTCCGGTGATTTGATTAGCTTCGGGGGATGATTTGTGACTTAGGAGCGTGATCGGAAGTGATTTTGGAGGTCCGGTGTGGAATTAGGCTTGAATTGGCGAAGTTAGTATTTTGGCGAATTCCGGTTGATAGGTGAGATTTTGATCCGAGGGTCGGAATGGAATTCCGAGAGTTGTTGCAGCTTCGTTAGGTGATTTGGGTTGTGTGTACAAAATTTCAGGTCATTCGGAGGTGTTTTGGTCGGGTTTTTGATCGGATGCGAGTTTCGGAAGTTTTAGAAGAACTTAGGCTTGAATCCAATGTAATTTGATGGTTTTGGTGTTGTTTGAGGTGTTTTGATGATTGGAGCAAGTTTGAACGATGTTTTAGGATGGGTTGGCACTTTTGGTTGAGGTTCCGGGGGCCTCGGGGTGATTTCGGATGGCTATCGGGATGAGTTTTGGACTTGTGGGAAGGAGGTCGCAGGTGCGAAAATGGGCTTGGAGGCTGGTTTCCGCAGATGCGGAGGAGGAGCCGCATCTGCGGTATCGCAGATGAGGTGATGGCATCGCAGAAGCGGACTTGGACCTCAGGGAATTTGCGCAGGAGCGGATAGTAGTCCGTAGAAGCGGAGTCCGCAGATGCGGATTTTGACCGCAGAAGCGGTCTTGGCATTTAAGTGAAACTCCGCAGAAGCGGAAGATTTCCGCAGAAGCGGAAGCCGCAGATGCGGTATTTTGACCGTATATGCCGTAATGGCTGGACATAAGGGTTTTAAATTCATTTTTGTTCCGCGAGCTAAGTTATTTTTCCACCATTGTTGAGCATCCTTGAGAGCTTTTGGACGGGAATTGAAGAGGGTTTCGACTGGGATTGATTGGAGGTGAGTCTTATGGTTTAAAAACATGACTTAATTGTAGAATCAACCTAGAAATTCATGAAAATTTATCAAAAGGGGGAAGAACTAGGGCTTGAGTTTTGATATTTCAAATTGGGTTTTGATGGGTCATTTGAGCTCGGATTTGGGAGTTCTTGGTATGTATGGACTCGTGGCGAGATAAGAAATCCGTTGATGTAAAATTTTCTGAATTTCGAGAAGTGGGCCCGGGGCTCGGGTTTGCAAATTTCGAGATTTTTGCTATTTTTCGATTCTTTTCGATTGGGTTATGCTCCCTTAGCCTATTGTGACGTATTCGTTGTGGTTTTGGTCAGATTTGACGCGCGAGGAGGCCGATTTGAGAGGCAAGGGCATAGCGAGCTAGGATTTTGGCCGGCTTGAGGTGAGTAATGATAGTAAATGATATCCTAAGGGTTTGAAACCCCGGATTTGCACAACATAGTGCTATATTGAGGTGAAACACGCGCTTAATGGCGAGCGCGGGATTGTTTACTATTGGGGATTTGTGACTTGGTCCGTCCCGATTTATGTTTTTACCGCGTATTTGACTGAAATGTGTTGTTATCAACATGATTTGGGATTATTGCCATATTTTGGGCTTCATGCCGACTACTTGAATCCTCCGTGGACTTTTATCACTGTTTCCTCACTATTTTGATATATTACTAGAACTCAGTCCTATTGTTTATACTGTTTTACAAACTCAGCCGCTTTAATTGAATTTTTGAGACTTAAATGATATTTCCACTGTTGTTTGGGCTGAGCACTACTATTTTACTGATGCCCAAGGGGCTTGTGATGATTTCTGGACTGAGTGAGGCCGAGGGCCATATGTGAGGATATGCTGAGTGATATGAGATGCTTGATATTCCACGAGGTGGCTTGAGTGATGGGAGGCCGAGTGATGTGAGGCCGAGTGTCGAGTGATGATGCCACGAGGTGGCTTGATATAGCGCTTGGGCCGTAAGGGGCCCCTCCGGAGTCTGCACGCCCATAGTGAGCGCGGGTACCATATGATTTGAGAGTGAGCCCGAGGGGCTGATACTATGCTGAGTGACTAAGAGTGAGGCAAGGGGCTGATACTATGCTGAGTGACTGAGAGTGAGCCCGAGGGGCTGATACTATGCTGAGTGACTGATACTGAGCCCGAGGGGCTGATACTATTCTGAGTGATTGATACTGGGCCCGAGGGGCAGATTACTACTCACTATTTACTTGTTGTTTTACCTGATTTACCTATTTTAAAAAGGAGATTTCATTTGATTCTTTACGGTTCTACTGCTTTAAGTGATTTACTGCCTGATATAGAATTGCCTTGTGCATTTATGTGTTTTCATGCCTTCAGTTATTATTTATTATTATTGCTCACTGGGTCGGAGTACTCACATTACTCCCTGCACCATGTGTGCAGATTCAGGCATAACAGAGTCCGCACCTGAGCGCTGATTCCTTCCAGACCAGGCAGCGAGTTGGAGTTACGAGGTTGCTATTGACGTCCGCAACCCCTTGTCTCCCCTATCTTCCATCATTTATATTTCTTCAGACTATTGTTTCGGATATCATACTTTGTAGAATTATAGCAAAATCTGTAGTAGCTCATGACTTGTGACACCCCGATTTGGGCTGTGTCGGGATGGTTTCCCCTGTTATTATCGCTGTTTCCGCATTTATGACTATCTTACACATGTTTTGGATTTATTAATGTTAATTAGTTGTTTAAAAGAGGTGTTTGCGTTGTTCCGACTGGACTTGTCTTCACGAGAGGCGCCATCACGGTCGGGTTGGGAATTGGGTCGTGACAGATTCCCACAGGAACTGTCACTAGG
Source organism: Nicotiana attenuata (assembly GCF_001879085.1). Taxonomy (NCBI): domain Eukaryota; kingdom Viridiplantae; phylum Streptophyta; class Magnoliopsida; order Solanales; family Solanaceae; genus Nicotiana; species Nicotiana attenuata. Next base: position 56,955,781 of record NC_031999.1, on the reverse strand, counting down.
TGGAGAATTTGCATAGAATATAGAAAATTGAACAATGCCACTTGAAAGGATCACTTCCTCCTCCCCTTTATTGACCAAATTCTCGATAGATTAGCTGGCCAGGAATAGTATTGTTTCCTAGATGGTTATTTGGGGCATAATCAGATTGATATAGCCCCAGAGGATCAAGAGAAAACCATATTTACGTGTCCCTATTGCACGTATGCGTTCAAAAGAATGCCATTTGGTCTCTGTAATGCACATACAACTTTTCAAAGGTGTATGATGGCTATTTTTACTGACATGGTTGAAAGATTTGTAGAAGTGTTCATGATGATTTTTCTGTGTTTTGGTGTTTTTTTTATAATTGTTTAATGAACCTTAATAAAGTGCTTACTAGGTATGACGAGACGAACGTGGTGCTAAACTGGGAAAAGTGCCATTTCATGGTACGTGAAGGTACAGTCTTGGGGCAAAACGTGTCCAAAATTGGTTTGTAGGTGGATAAAGCAAATGTGGAAGCGATTGAAAAATTGCCCCCACCGACATCCGTCAAAGGCATTCGCAGTTTATTAGGCCATGCAGGTTTTTATCGTCGTTCAAAAATTTCTTCTCCTTTGTGCAGGCTTCTTGAGAAAGATACCCCCTTCAAGTTTGATGATGCATGTCCAAAAGCATTTGAGGAGCTGAAGGGAAGAATAGTGACAGCACCAATTATCATCTCCCCGGATTGGGTGCAACCGTTTGAGTTGATGTGTGATGCGAGTGACATAGAAATCGAAGCTGTTTTGGGCCAAAGGATGGATAAAGTTTTTTAATCCATTTATTACGCGAGCAAAACTCTGAATCCGGCCCAGATGAATTACGCTGTTACTGATAAAGAGTTGTTTGCAGTGGTGTGGGCTTTTGACAAGTTCAGATCATATCTAGTCGGAACCAAGGTCATTGTCTCCACATATCATTCAGTTATTAGATACTTGTTTGAAAAGAAAGACGCCAAGCCGAGGCTGATTCGTTGGGTCCTCCTCTTGCAAGAATTTGACTTGGAGATTCGAGATCGAAAAGGAACCAAGAATTAAGTGGTTGATCACTTGTCCACATTAGAAAAATTGGAACCATGTAGATGAGGAGGGGTTAATCAAATAAGCATTTCCTGATGAGCAGTTATTAGCAATCACCTCGAGTGAAGCCCCGTCGTATGCAGATTATGTGAATTTTATTGCAAGTGGGGTAACATCACTAGAATTGACACCCGATAATAGAAGAAGGTTTCTACATGATGTGAGGCTCTACATGTGGGATGGGCCATTCCTATATAAGTAGTATGCTGATCAGTTGGTACGAAGTTGTGTCCCTGAGGAAGAGATGAATGCAATATTACATGACTATCATGTTTCGCCATACGGAGGTCATCATGGTGGGGATAGAACAACCCAAAAAATGCTACAATCAGGTTTCTATTGACCAAAATTGCTTAAGGAGGCACATACGTTTGTTGAAAAGTGTGACAGGTGCCAAAGAACCAGAACAATCACGAGATGCCTTTGCACAATATTCTGGCAGTAGAGCTTTTTGATGTTTGGGGGATTGATTTCATGGGACCATTCCCATACACTAATGGTCATAGGTACATCTTGGTGGCGTTCGACTACGTTCCTAAGTAGGTGGAGGCTATTGCTCTTCCTACTAATGACACAAAGGTAGTGGTAAACTTTGTAAAGAAGCACATCTTCATACGTTTTGGGACTCCAAGAGTGTTGATAAGCGACGGAGGAACTCACTTCTGCAACAAATTATTGATTAATATTCTAGCGAAGTACGGGGTTAAGCACAAGGTTTCCACTACCTATCATACCCAAATGAGTGGTCAAGTGGAAGCGTCAAACAGAGAGGTGAAACAGATCCTGGAGAAACAATAAGTGGAAATAGAAAGGACTAGGCTGGAATGCTGGACGACGCATTATGGGCATATTGCACTGCATACAAGACCCCCATAGGTACTTCTCCGTACAGGCTGGTTTATGGGAAGGCGTGCCACTTGCCTGTTGAGCTTGAACACAAAGCCTATTGGGCGATTAAAATGTTAAATATGGAGATCGACTTAGCCGGTTATAAGAGGTTGCTACAACTCAACGTACTTGATGTGTTTCGATTACAAGCGTATGAAAATGCCATATTGTATAAAGAAAAGACCAAGAGGTGGCATGATAAGCACATCCAACATCGCGAGTTTGAGCCAGGTCAAGAAGTTCTCTAGTTTAATTCGAGGCTAAAGCTTTTTCCTAAAAAGCTTAAATCTTGATGGGTGAGTCCTTTTGAGGCGGTTAGTGTGAAACCCATGGAGCGGTGGAATTGCATGATACGAGTACCAGTGCGACATTCTTGGTAAATGGACAAAGAGTAAAACATTTTTGGGGTGGTGACCATATCACAAGACCTCGATGGACTTGGCTGATGCGTGTGTCACACCTCCCTTTTTACCTAACGAGGGGATATAAGGGAGTTTTTCCAATTAAAGTGACAATAACCGAAATGGGATTATTATTATTCAAATTCAGAGTCGCCACTTTGGATATTTATGATGGTGTCCCAAGTCACCGGTTTATTGTAAAATCCCAAATCGAGGAAATTTGACTTCATTTAAAAGTCTGCGAAACCAAAAAACTAGGTAAGGAATTCTGTTGACCCGGGAGAAGGTGTTAGGCATTCCCGAACCCCGTGGTTCTAGCACGATTGCTTAACTAGTAATAATTGGCCTAATTATCTGATTCATTACTTGTTTTAAACCTGTTGTGCATTTTTTACTTTATTACCGCTTTTAATTATTTTTACTGCTTTTTAGGATCTATGGAATTATTTCTTGAACAAGTTACGATTGTCGTACACTTGCCGTTTTGGAACATACCGCAAACCTCGCTACATGAAATGCACACCCGAATTGGGGATTATGGACCATGACTATGCCACGGGAACCGTACCCATAGTCATGATGGTTTAATTAATTAGCGTACCTAAAGCAACTACGCATGTATGAGTTCTTTTCCAAAGTTTCGGATTATCGTGAGGCTTAAGAGTTATACATTCTTCTGACTTGGCACAACTCATGGCCTATTTAATTAAGATAACCCCAAATCTCCCACATCATTATTATAATTTGATCATAATCTAACAACCATCCAACCTCAAATGAAAGATTGACAAAGCATAATTCCAAAACCCATTTCAGTGACGGTCTTGAGTCAAATCAACCAATTCATAGCAAAGCACATCATGAACAACGAATTGCAACTAGGAGTAGAATCACATATCATATAAACAAGACGTCATACACAATATTAAGTTAAAGGGGCAAGAAATGGACCTTTGCGTACAAAGCTTTCAATTAAACAGAGTCAACCACAAATGAATTGCAAATGAAAATCACCGACCGAATTGAACCCAAAAATCGATACGAGACAGAGACCGCGTCAACAACCTCAACGAACCCACGGATTAGGAGAACTTATTTCACCTATTCTAGCAGCCTTCCAAAAGAAGCCTCGGAACCCAGTTCTCTGTTCAAGAAGAGCGGCAAAATGCATCTTCACGTAAGTGCATGTACAAATCCATCACAACACTACTGTTAAAAAGGAATGGAAATTAAAGAGCGCTGACATATCTGAACTTTTCCTCTCTTAATCGTTTTTCGCATCCACCAACTAAATCGAGAGAGTCGCGGGATTTTCAGATCACTCCACTTTGGAACCAATGGATCGAAAGAAAGGGATCCCCTTTGTTTGGTTTTGATTGACAAAAAGCGGAAGGAAATTCTTGGGGGAGAATTACAAAAATGATCTCTAGGGTTAAGGATGGGGTAATGGGCAATGGTTATTTGGGCTAAGGGTAATTGGGTTGGTCCAAAATTGCTTAAGAAAATTCAAAAATGAGATTAGTTTTCGGGGTTGTTCATGCTCTTGTAGCTAAATTCCCAAATCTTATTCTAAAAAAGTATAATGTATTTTTAAAAATATAGAAATCACTCTTAATTAAAATAAACTACTAAAATAAAACTAAGTACTAAAGTGAAACTATTTTTGTATATTTTTTAATTTTATGAAAGGTACATAAACTAAAAGTAATCAAATAAAATATCAATTAGCTAAATACGAGAAAATATTTTTGTAATTTTTATTTTTGTGATAAAATAAAGTAAACGGGTCGAAACTAGTTAAAATATCGATATTAGACCTAAACTAAATATTTAAACGCTAAAATATGTAAAATCTCGGGGAGGGTCAAAAATTACATGTCTACAGCTGCCCCTCTTTGACTTGAAACACGAAGGGTTTTCAGACAAAGAAAAGATAAGACAAGTTTGACCCGACCCTTATTTAGAGAGACCAAAAACTAAAAGAAAGGAGAATGTGACCGAGCCCTGGTAGCTGAGCTGCCTACATATCCTTGGCTATAAAGGAATCAGGTCATGTGTAGTTCAGAATTAGGAAGAGTGATGGAGTATACCGAGGTGGAGAGTCGATTGAGGTGCCATCGAGGTTCTGGTCCGCGGTCCCGTTATTACATCAGAATCAAAATCTAAAAGAACTAAACAAACCTATTAGCTATGAATTACATGATTCCTATCTATGAGTCTTCTGAAGCTTGATCTTGAGTCTTGGTTGGTTCTTCATGCGGGCTCTGATCTGAATCTTGATGCTTGTTAGCCGTAGGTGCTGGTTCTTTCCTTTCCAACTTCTCGGATCAAGGCGGGACATGAAACGCTTATGATTTCAATCACGTCTTGAGCAGTCCACATGTTTTCTCCTCTTCTGCACTTTGAGTTCACTTCTTTTTCTTTTTCGTCTTTTTTTTCCTTTTATTCTGGATTGAGACTCATTCTTTTGGTCGTCTCGAACCCTGTACCTCGAGGTAAAACCTGCTCAGACACCAAACAAACAAACGAAATTTTTCTGCACCAGTTTTATCTAGGAAAATTTTGTGAGTTATTGTAATAAAATTCTAAACTACTTCTTTATTGAAAGCAATAAAAGTCAGGATTGTGTATCCCTGGGAAAAAGAGATTAGGGAGGGGAGACCCTATATATAAAATGAAATCAACTAAAGATTGGAGACCCTATTGTTGGAAAATCATTAACTAGGGAGTGGTCCCTATGTTGGAAAAGGAGACTAGGGAATAGTGTACTTTCTACTAAAACGAACCAAGAAGGTTTTTTCTTAAAATATCCTAGGAGAATATTCATCAGACTAGGTTTTAATATCATAGGAGAAAATTTCATCAGACTAAGACATCTATCCTAGGAGAAAGATTCATCAGACTAGGGTTTTGATTGTTATCTTAGGAGAAAGATTCATCAGACTAAGACTTATATCCTAGGAGAAAGTTCATCAGACTAGGTTTTCTATCTTACGATAAAAATTCATCAGACTAAGACATTTATCCTAGGAGAAAGATTCATCAGACTAGGGTTTTATTTGTTATCTTAGGAGAAAGATTCATCAGACTAAGATTTCTAACCCAGGAGAAAATTCATCAGATTAGGTTTCCTATCTTAGGAGAAAAATTCATCAGACTAAGATTTCAATCCTAGGAGAAAGTTTATCAGACTAGGTTTTCTATCTTAGGAGAAAGATTCATCAGACTAAGATTTCTATCCTAGGAGAAAGTTCATCAGACTAGGTTTTCTATCTTAGGAGAAAGATTCATCAGAACAAGATTTCTATCCTAGGAGAAAGTTCATCAGACTAGGTCTCTTTTTTTTGTGTATCTTAGGAGAAAGATTCATCAGACTAAGATTTCTATCCTAGGAAAAAGATTCATCAGACTAAGATTTCTATCCTAGGAGAAAGTTCATCAGACTAGGTTTTCTATCTTAGGAGAAAGATTCATCAGACTAAGATTTCTATACTAGGAGAAAGTTCATCTGACTAGGTCTCTTTTTTTTTTGTATCTTAGGAGAAAGATTCATCAGACTAAGATTTCTATCCTAGGAGAAAGTTCATCAGACTTGGTCTTCTATCTTAGGAGAAAAATTCATCAGACTAAGATTTTGATCCTAGGAGAAAATTCATCAGACTAGGTCCTTCTATTTTTTTTTGGTATCTTCGGAGAATGATTCATCAGACTAAGATTTCTATCCTAGGAGAAAGTTCATCAGACTAAGATTTCTATCCTGGGAGAAAGATTCATCAGACTGAGATTTTGATCCTAGGATAAAATTCATCAGACTAGGTCCTTTTTGTTATCTTAGGAGAAAGATTCATTAGACTAAGATTTCTATCCTAGGAGAAAAATTCATCAGACTAAGACGTCTATCCTAGGAGAAAGTTCATCAGACTAGGTTTTCTATCTTAGGAGAAAAATTCATGAGACTATGATTTTTGTTGGGAGAAATTCCATCAAACTAGGGCTTTTTATCCTAGGAGGAAGATTCATCAGACCAGGTTTTTTTTTGTTATCTTAGGAGAAAGACTCATTAGACTAAGATTTCTTTCCTAGGAGAAATTTCATCAGACTAGGTTTCCTATCTTAGGAGAACAATTCATCAGACTAAGATTTTTATTAGGAGAAATTCCATCAGACTAGGGCTTTTTATCCTAGGAGGAAGATTCATCAGACCATGTTTTTTTTGTTATCTTAGGAGAATGATTCATCACACTTAGATTTCTATCCTAGGAGAAAAGTCATCAGACAAGGTTTCCTACCTTAGGAGAAAATTCATCAGACTAAAATTTTTATTGGGAGAAAATCCATCAGACTAGGGCTTTTTATCCTAGGAGGAAAAATGTGAAGACCAATGGCAACATCTTATGCACATTAACAAGACAAAAAAAGACAAAGATTTGAGAAACTTCCCTTTGTTGGCTCTTCTCTTCTCTTCTTTTTCTTATTTTTTCTTTTTTTTTAAACCACTTTCTTTGCACTTCTTTGTTCCTATTCAAACAAAGAAAAATTTGTCAGTGTTGAAAATGGTGGTCGGTTTGTGGCCTTGAGTCTTGGGCAGCTTGGCTTCTACTCAATCAGCTTGAGTCGGTTTCAAGATAGTTTTGCTTTACATCAACCCTAATTGTTTCACATCCGATACCATTTGTATTTATGACTCAAATAGCCTTATCCCAACTGGAGATCTTTGCTTAGGTGACCTTTTCTGATATGTTGAATGACTTCCTACTTTTAAGCAATTTGTCTGTCAGAGAGAATCACAAGTATCTTTGTTTGCGCCAAGCAGGCTGACAAGAGTCTTTTGGGGAAACCTTTGCATGAATCCTCAAGGCATGTTGACAGTAACAACTGAGTGTGCTGGCCAAATTTACTTTGTGCAACTGAAAAGCTGGTAGTAGATTTTGAAATCATTTCTTGCTTGTTTTGACAAGGACCGACTCAGAGTGAAGGGACACAATGATGCAAAGAAATAAGTATAAACAAGAAATGCCCCTGTCGGAAGGACAGAAGTAAGATTTTTTTTCTTCTTTTTTTTTTCCTTTTTTTTTTAATAACTATCCTTAATGATCATGACATGCATTTTGGACTTAACGGCCTAATCTATCAAACTAATCCTATCTCCCATTTTACTATTCTTATGACCTTTGAAGTCGGGCTTGTTCGTGCCAATTCTTTACATCAGCTCCATGACTCACTTTCGACTAGTGGTGCCCCGAGGGGTTTTCACCAAAATGTCTCTCTCATTTATTATCTCGGCTTACCGTCGTCTTACAGTGCCCATGAGAGTTTTCACTAGTAAGACTCTCTCATTTTTCTTCTTTATTTTTCTTTTTCTTTTGCTTTCTTGTTGGAGCAACTTGACAATGTTTTATGTCGCGTGACAACCATTGCTCATTGCATGCTTCTCTTGGTATTCTTGAAAGCATATCGGGAGGTATTTATTTGGAAGGTTTTTGGATAGGGTTTGAAAGAAAGGTCAGCATGAAGGCGCAAAGTAAACTCAAAATGAGGGGTTGTAGACTTACAACTCTTGGAATCGACTCTTTCAAAATTAAAATAAAATCTTTGCTCCAGTTTCAGATACTGAGGATTTTTGGATTTTTCTATTTTTTTTTAATTCTTATTTGATTGGACTGAACCGTGTAAGGCTGCGTACATATCCTTTTCTTAAGGAATCAGGTCGAACATAGTTCATACATCTGACCTAACTATAATTTTTCTTTCTGTTCCTCTGTCTTTTTTCTTTCTTTTCTTTTTTTTTCTTTTTTTTTTCTCTTTATGTTTGCCCCAGCTTCTATCTTCTGAGGGCATGGACGTTCAATAGTTCTTTTCTTCTTCTTCTTCTTCTTCTTTTTCACTTGAACTTTCAAAGAGATGCCCCAGTTTGTACTCTTGAGGCATAGATTTTTATTATTGTTATTTTTTAATTTTTTTTTGTTTAGACTTTTGACTCTAAACATGATTCCAAAAGAGGATGGTTAAAGAAAGTAACACAGGCTCAAAAGGGGTAACAAAGGGTATAAAGTGTTTGGGTAGCAGAAAAAGGGCCTCCCAGCCTCGAGAACGCCGAACATAGTATCCTCTTGCGATCACAGCATTGATGAACCTGCCTATCTTCTCGGTGTGTCGTGGTCGAGAGACACCTTTCATCCATTAACGTCAAACTTCCAACAAACTTCAATTGATTCTTCTTCAAAAATGACTTTTCCTCGGTTATCTAATTTAAGACTAAATAAGTTTTCTAAGATCTAGCCGAAAATTCCGCATGCAAGTCATGTCACTAGAACTAGCGGCGAAAGAACTAAGCATGCAATGACACAAAAGGGAAAACTGTATTTCATTGAGTAATGGATGGCAGGGTTTAAAAACAAGACAAACAACCTAAGATCCGAGTTACAACCCTAAAATAACCCGAATAATGAAAATAGCAATAGAACAAACGGAAAAGACTCACACAGACATAATGGAGGGATAGAAGGGTTTGACTCAATAAAACAAATAAAATCTGGATCACAACCCTGAAATAACACAGATAATAGAAAAAACATCAAAACAAGCTACCAAGATTCCTTCCTAGTAAGGAGAAAATGACTTTTCAATTGCTAAGCTTGACATTTAGCCACAAATTTGCTCATCGGAATCGCCATGGCCTTCTCCAATTTCAGTCGGCGAGTTCCTGAGAGGATTCTCATACTCCATGTCACCAGGCATCATCCCCACAAAGCGTGCATCAATATATGCAGGTAAAGGATTCTGCGTGATATTTTGGGTGTCACTGTCTTGGGTCACAATCAATTTTTCCTGGATCATCCTTTCTATTTCTCTTTTCAAATCGCGACAGCTTTCAACATTGTGCCCCTGTCCATTGGAATGGTATTCACACCTTTTCGAAGGGTCAAAGCTTCTTGCACGTGGGTCCACATGATTTGGAGGAATAGGCGCAATCATGTCATAATGCTTTAATTTCTTAAACAAGCTTGCATAAGACTCTCCTATTGGTGTAAAATTATCTTTTAACCTCTGTCTTTCTCTATATCCCTGGCTTGGATGTGGGTTATAAGGCACTTGAAAAATTTGTAGAGGCTGGTGGAGCTTTTTTGATGCTTGTGCTCGCCTTTTGGGGTGTTTTGGTGGCTGGACAATGTACTGAGGTAAAGTAACAGATTATTGTGGGTTCTGAGGTGGATAGTGGTGCTCAGGAGCATCATCGAAAAACAGACGAGGCTGGTCATACCTTTGAGATGCTCTCCTAGGACCTCTTCTCGACCCTGATGTCATCATAATTTCTTCGTCCTTCTCATTCGTTTCACTATAATTAGCATATTCAACCTGGACATCCTGAGTTGCGGCTTTGAGAACTGCTTGACCTATAATTCTGCCTGTCTTAAGACCATTCTCAACCATTTCCCCCATTTTGATTGCTTTCGAGAATGATTTACCCACTGCGGACATCATGTTTTGAAAATAATCTGGCTCTTGAGCCTGAAGAAAGACACTGATTAGCTCGTGGTCATCCATGCGTGGCTTAGCTCTAGCTGCTTGCTCTCTCCATTTAATGGCATATTCCCTGAAACTTTCAGTTGGTTTCTTCTTCAGGGTTGAAAGGGAATTGCGGTCTGGGGAGATGTCAATGTTGTATTTGAACTGTTTGACAAAGGCCTATGCCATGTCATCCCAGACATACCAGCGAGATGTCTCCTGATCCATAAATCATTCGGAGGCAACTCCTGTAAGGCTTTCCCAAAAATAAGCCATCAACAATTCTACATTTCTTCCTGCAACTCTTAGTTGATTGCAATACCTTTTCAGGTGGGCTATTGGGTCTCCATGTCCTTCATACTTTTCAAATTTGGGGATCTTGAAACCAAGTGGCAAATGAACATCGGGGAACATACATAGATCCTTGAAGGCAATACTCTTATGACATACCCTTGCATGTTTTTCAACTGTTGTTCTAAACTTTTCAGTCTTTGGGTCATTTCTTCCTGTGCCATCTTTCAGGCAGGCTTCTCAATGTTTGCAGGAAGATCATACAAGTACGAGTGGTACTCAGGACAGTAGTACTGCTCTTCCTGGGTAGCAAATTGTTACTCATGAGTTTTCTTCTGCACCACCATCGGTTGTGGGATGGTGAAGACGGGCATAACAGTCGTGGTTGTTAGATTGGTTGTCAATGGCATACTTTGGGAGCGCACAACAGAAGTTCAAGCTATATTCATACAATTAGGATAATGAGTGAACCCAGGTGGACAAGATTGATCATACAATGAGACCGGAATGGCAGTAGTCGAGATGGGTGTGAACTCTGGGAAACCATGAGAAGAAAAGGGCGTTCCTTGGCCATTGGCCCATGCTTGACACATTTCAGTCATTTGCTGCTAGAGTACCCTATTTTCCTCAACCACAGTACACTTCTGCTGAACCCTCTGACCCTGAGTCTCTTGAGCACTAGTAACAGCTTCGATGTCAGTTGTCATTGGCATTTTTCCCTTGGATCCTGTGAATTATGGATGTGTTGCCAGCTTACCACAAACCGACCACCTCAAACTTTCTTCACGATTCAAAACAAACAACATCTTAGAATGGTCACTCTTCTACTTCTTTTTTTTCTGTTTTTTTCTTTTCTTTATTTTCTCTCTTCTTCTTTTTTTGTTTCTTTTTTTCTTTGAAACAATTCGATCTAACATGATGTGGGTTGCCTACGTATCATGATGCCACATGAATCAGATCATTGCGTAGTTCGGGAAGATTAGGAATAAAGTAAATAAACTAATTTTTTTAATTCTTTTTATTTCCTAAAGAAAGACTCGTAGAGAAGAAAAAAAATATTATTGGATTTCGGTTTCTGTTTTGTTGATAATTTTTGAAAAGAAATACTTCTATAGAAGAAGGAAAATATATTTTTTGAATTATGATTTTTGTTTCTTTTTTGTTTTGGATTTTCGAAAGAAAAACTTCTAAAGAAGAAAGGAAATATTTTTGGATTTTTGGACTTTTATTTTGAATTTATGAAAGAAAGAAAATATTTTTGGATCTTGACTTTTCTTTTCAATTTTCGAAAGAAAAACTTCTGAAGATGAATAAAATATTTTTGTATTTTCTGATGAAATTAAAAGATATATATATATATATATATA